>NC_088925.1:625000-835000 GCF_038396675.1 Hydra vulgaris | reverse complement strand
GATAGGACGTATAAAATCAACAACACATGGCTAGGATTTGATAAGGATATAAAAAATCTATCCAATGTTTTAAAAAATAACCAATATCCACCTAAAATAATTGACACTGAAATTAAATTATTTGTTGATAAAAAGTTAAATTCATCCGTGATAAATAGTATTGATAACCATAATATAAGATATTATAAGCTTCCATTTTTAGGATTTTAGTCAAATTTTACTAAATCTAAAGTTACTAAAATCATTAAAAGATATTGTAAAGATGTTATAATTAATTTAATTTTCACTACCAACAAATTACAAAACAGTTTATGTATAAAAGAATCACTTCCTAAGCTGCTCAAATCCAATGTTGTTTACAAATTTTCTAGTGCTGGATGTAATGCCAGTTATATTGGAGAAACCTCCAGACACTTAACAACACGGATTCATGAGCATCTTACAAGTGACAAACAATCTAATGTTTATAAGCATTTAATTTCATCTGTTAGTTGTAAAAATCTAAGTAACCATAATTGTTTTAAAATTTTGGATACTGCTTCTAACAAAAACAAATTGAAAACTAAAGAAGCACTCCATATATATATATATATATATATATATATATATATATATATATATATATATATATATATATATATATATATATATATATATATATATATATATATATATATATATATTAGTAGTAGAAAATCACTTAACTAAAATTTTTTTTTTTTTTTTTTTTTTCCATTTCTTTTTTTCCATTTTTGTTAAGTGATTTTCTACTACTAATATAATTGCTCTGTTCTTTTAAGAACATTGAGCACTCTATTGTGTAGAATACTTTTTAAAGTTGTTTAAATATATATATATATATACATATATATATATATATATATATATATATATATATATATATATATATATATATATATATATATATATATATATATATTTATATATATATGCATATATATATATATTTATATTATTAATAATATTATTAGCGTGTATAATGTTATTAGGGTGTTAGCCAGGAATATACTTTTTACCACGTTTTTGCGATATTGGGAATATCTTTAATTATTATTTTACAAAATATTGGGAATTTTTTATTGATATTGTCCTATTACTTAATAAAAAAAGTGATTGAATTTTGCGAACTTGAAAACCATTAGTAGGTATGTGACAATAAATTTTAAAATAATTAAATGCTAGATTGTTATATAATATTGGAAAAAGCTTCATTACAGTATTTTAAAGGTGATTATTAAAAGTGTTTTATCAAAATCAAACTATTATACGCAAAGTTATAGCATTTTGAATGTCGAATTTTCGATATATAGATTTGTCGAAGATATGGTGACCAAATTTAGAGTTTTTCTTAAATTTAAAAATCATAACTTTGTCAATTCTTATCAAAATTTATAAAACTTGGTTTAAAAAAAAGTCTTAAAAGGAGAATAAGAATACATAAAAGACGTATTCAGGTTAAAAGGACATCTATCAACAAATCCCATTCTTATAATATGCATGATCCAGAAAAAAGTAAACATTAAACCCACAAACTGCAATTTACAATTTGCAAACGAGATTTAGGTGTTCACATAGATTCGAACTTATTATTTTCCAAACACACAAATATAATCAACAAAGCACAAAAATGATTGGAATAATCAAAAAAACATTAACATCATATCCAGATTTATTATCCTTTAAAAAACTATTTTCAGCTCTAGTCCGCCCTCACCTAGAATACTGTGGATCAATTTGTAACCCTGGACTTCTCAAAGACAAACTGCATATAGAAAATGTTTTAAGAAGAGCTTTGAAACGAATCAAAGGATTATATATTCTACTGTATGAACAAAGATTCTTGGCGTTCAATATGACAACTGTAAAATACAGGCTACTTTGTGCAGATCTAATCAACGTCTATTAATGATGCAAAATTAACAATGGCGATAACAGTCTATTTGAAATAGATAGCCAATTTATTACTCGTGGTCATATATATAAACTGAAAAAATATTCTTCACGATTAATTTTATATATGAATTTTTTTCTCAAAGAATAATAAATAAATGGAATTCTCTTCCAAATGACATTGTCTCAGCGTCATCTCTATAAACGTTTAAGCAGTAAATCATCTAAAAAATGAATGGCTTCTCTATGACTAATCCACATTTTATTTTTAATTAGTTATACAAACTCTGTAATTGTCAAGTATTATATAACTAGGTTGACAGGCAGTTTATGCCTATTCAATTTGTTGTAAAATCCTGATGTTAAAAAAAAATAATAAACCCTTTAATGTATCTAAAATCTAGGTTTTTTAAAAGAATATTTAAATTTTTTATTGAAAGTTTGATTGTTTTTTTAAATATTTTTTAAAATTTGTATGTTTTATATTCTATTTAATATTAATTTATATCATAATATACATTTAAGCATTATTATTGTTCAAGTGTTTATTATGATACGCCTTCCCGGGTGTATAGGGGAACTTAAGACAAAAATAGGTACCTATTTTGGGTGAATTAGTAGGGTGTCTGGACGTGCTTTATTTTTTATGAAACTTGGCAGGTAGCAAGAAAAAAGGTTTTTGAAGAAGTCTGAATATATTAGCAAAAAGTCTCAGCATTCCTTCAATGCATACTTGATACACAAACAACAAGGAAGTTTTAAATAACAATAACTTCATTATAAACAAAATTTTACAAAAAAGATTTCTGTGCAAAATTAAAGTTAAACTATACTGTACTCAAAACAATTTATTTTGATACAAATATTAAAAACACACACACACAAAAAAACATGTTCATTACATGGCACTATTAATTTTACTGAAAAAAAGCGTGGCACGAAGAAAACGGTTTCGTTAGGGTCGGATTTACGGGTACCTCCCATTTTGAGTTCCGCGGTATATACGGTGTCCTTGGGCTGGGTAATTTATTTTGTTCTTTTTTTTTTATTATTTAATTTTATTTAGGTGCCCCAAGAAGTCCTTACTGTCTTATCACAGAGCACCGCGGATGAGCATTTAATTGGAAATTCACGCATCCTTCCTAACCGTTGTCGCAAAACTTGCCCAGAGGTGGGCTTGAACCATGGATACTTTGTTTCTGAGGCAAGTGCGCTACCACCGCGCCGCGGCTGCTCTAAGTTTTTTGGTTTACATTTATTACATGTTGTATAATATAAACTTGGCAGCTGGAAGAAGATCATACTGATCTTGTCGCCAGAAGCATATCAAAATTTAAATATAAATATAATATAATATAAGTTGTTAAAATCAAAATAGCAATCTAAAATAGTTGAAAGAATAAATGGTTAAAAATTATATTTAAAAATTTTTTTAATATATTATCCATTGAAAAAATAATATTTTTTATTTATTTTTAAAAACTGGAAAAGAGATTGACAAATCAAAGTTGGGCTGAACAACTTTATTCCAAAGATGAGGTGCTCGATAAGTTTACAAAATTGGTAAAACTTTGTTTGGCAAAAGGGTTCGTTAAAAAAGCTGTTATTTCGCAAACTATATTTATTCCTTGCTTTAAGGGTGCATATATCTTTTAAAACATTCAACAATGAGTTATTCATACAAGAAAACGTAAGACATAAGGTATTATAAATGTTAAGTTCATAAACTTTTAAAACATTAAGATCATTTGATAAAGGTTTCGCGTTTTAAAAGCGATTTGAAATTATTACGCGTATTGCATGTTTTTGATGCTGATAAAGAAGTTGTAACTTACTTTTACCTATACTTCCTCAGGCAATATTTGCATGGTTAATATAGCTATGAATAAATGAGTAGTATAGTTGTTTAAATTATTATTAAGGATCCCAATACTTTTTGCAACTTTTGTTGATATATAATCAATATGAGTTTTCCATGACAGATTTTAATTAATTTAAGTATCAAGGAACTTAATAAAGAAAGCTTCTTTAATTTCTACTCTTTCAAAAAAAAGTTTAGGCAAATCTTTTGGCAAAAGAGATTGTTTTGTTGAGAAACGAAAAAGAATCCATTTTGATTTGCATTCGAACCAAGTAGAAATTTGTATAAGCTCCTTATTCATATTTAAAAAAAGTTTGTTTTTGTCTTTGTCTTATAAAAAGAGATTAGTGTTGTCAGCAAACATTATGCTCATAAGATCAGAAGCTTTATTTAAATCATTAATATATATTAAAAAAATGATTGGACCAAGGAGAGAACCCTGTGGAACACCACATTTTATTTCAACGAATGTTTCATTATTGAGACTAATAGAAAGTAGTTTATCCCCATAGTAGACGAATGGCTTCCTGTTTGACAAGTAGCTTTTGTACCATTTTATCAAATTTCCACTTATTCCGTAAAATTCAGGTTTTTATAGTAAAATATTGTGATTGACTGTGTCAAAAGTTTTTGATAAATCGATAAAAACACCAAGTGCATATTGTGATTTACCAAAAAACTTTGACACGTCACGTGTAAACTGAACAATGTTCAGTTTACACGTGAACTATTTTTTTACAGCAAAATTGGATATATATATATATATATATATATATATATATATATATATATATATATATATATATATATATATATATATATATATATAACTAACTACTTTAAAACATCAAATAATACGAACTTTAATCGAATTCAAATAAATAATTTTTTTGAAATTTTCACCGGATTCTAGGCACAGGCATGCTGACGGTGCATGTATATATATATATATATATATATATATATATATATATATATATATATATATATATATATATATATATATATATATATATATATATATATATATAATGAATGAAAAAAGAAAGGGAACCCGGCTAATTTGCGTTCATATCATACGACAAACTAGTCATTCGTGATTAGACTGCGAAGAAACGAGATGCTGTTTCCACTAAATCTATATAAGTATTTATTTATTTTTTAACTAATTTTTCTCTAATTTTAATTTTATATTTTAAAATGGATGATAATTTATTAATTAAACTTTGTGATGATAATGTCACCCTTTGTGATAATGATGTCACTATTTATTTTAATCTAAAATCGTTAGAAAGCAAATACTATTCAATTTCTGAATCTAGTTTCTATCTTCAACAAAATAAAAACACATTTTCAATATTAAACATTATTATTCGAAGCCTAAACAAAAATTTTGAAGATTTTAAACTTCTAATGCATGAATTAAATCACGATTTTAAAATAATCTGTCTTACTGAGACCTGGTGTAAATATGACTAGCATAATTTTCAATTTGAATTGACAAATTACGCGTCAATTCATCAACCACGAAACTTCCGTACAGTGCACAGTGGGACGATATTTTATGATTTCGTCTTTTTACGTTCAGATCTTGTTTACAGATAGTCCTAGAACAAAATTCCGAACAGGGCAGGTATATACCTGCTCTAGGGTGGCCTGGGCGTCAGTTGACATTTAGCCTCCGTTCGGTACGCACTAAACAAGTGGACACGTCGAAAAATTCTTGCCTGTTTTAAAGTGCTGTTAAACTGAAGAAACTATTTCAATTGGAATTCGCCAAAATGGAATCACTTTCTGGCGGCATGTAGAATATATGGTTATGCACTGTTATTGCTAATTTTAATTTTTTTCATATTTAAATCGCGCGACAAGTAAACATAAAAAATTGTAAATTTTTTGTCTGAAATCGATTTTCTAATGTCGTTTTAAAAATTTAACCGCGGTTATCCACCTTCTTTTGACAAGGAACTGATCGTGTTTAGTGTTAAATATAACATATTAAAAAATTTTTTTTTTAATATGTCATATTTAACACTAAAACTCGCAAAAGACTTTTCTTAGTCTTCTGCGAGTTTCCTTACAACTACATAGTACTACTAATATATGTTGATATATATTTTCAACAAATAACATATATTTTCAACGACAACGACAAGCAAGTCCCTAGTAGCCCTGTGGTGCGACGGACTTGCGTATATTTTTTAAATGTATGGGTTAATAGCCAGCACATTATATTATAAACCACGAATTTATTTTAATTCGCATGAGTTAAAATGTCAAACGCGCATGCGTTAAACAGCATTGTTAACGCTCTTTAGATATTGTAAATATTTGTAGTGGACATTTATATAAACTGGAGACATGTAAATATTATTTGTTTTTGAAATATATAATAATGATTGTTGTAAAAAAAAAAAAAATGGCTGCCATTGAGTGCCATTTTAATAATGAGACTAGTTTTTATGGAGGAATGCGTGGTGCGACATTAAACTATGTTGATAGATTAATGTCGCACCACGCATTAATGGTCATGGAAATTAGTGAATTAACATTATTTAATAGTACTAATTACATTTTAATGCAGTAATTTTTTATTTTAAATATATGCTTTAAAAGTTACTTCTCATTCCGTTTTATGATAATCTCCAAGTTTTATAAAATAGTCCTCAAAGAACTCTCAGCAGTTATTACTGTATTTTTTTTTACAGAGTCTTCCAAATCTTTAAATATGGAATTTTCGAGAAAAGATATATTCTTTATGGTGAAAGACAGTTTAAAAAATGAATATAAATTCATCATTAATGTTTTGACAGATGCAATTTTCAAAAAAACGGAACATGTGATACAAGTAGGCGAGGATGAAATGTCATTATCACGGTTATTTTCAAATTTTCGATCAAGATGGAGAGCAGCAGGAAGATGGGAAGATTTTTTTCTGAAATAAAATGAAGAATGGTTGAAGGGCACCGTACAATTTTCAAAATTATCCAATACTGAATGCACAACACCTAAGAAGATTGTGAAGTGTGATAAAAAAAAGGAACATGTGGGCGACCTTCGCAATCCTTTGCTTCATCTAGTAAAAGATCAACGAGGCGAAAGACTCAAGAAGTACGTTCTACTTTTTCTACAGAAGAATTGGCATATGCTGCTCAAATGAGTTTAAGGACTTCTGGTCAAGTACATGCTGCTCAAGTTGTTAAAGATGTCACATTAACAACCCCAACAAGAGCCTCAAAATATATATCCGCTGTTAGTTCACAAAATGAAGTACCTTTAACCCCAGATGAAGCACTTTTTTTAATGATCGAGAAAGGATAATCAAAGCACTCTTATTAACTATCAAGAAATGTAGCTAGAGCACATCTTAAAGTAGAAAAAGCAAAAAAACGTTATTATCCATCAGTTGTGTACACAACTGTTAGTGAGTCGTGCGCACAGATTGAACTACAGGCTTACTTGATCATACCACATCTAGAATTATACAACTACAGGCTGATGTCATTGATACTCTAAATCCAGAAATTCTGCAAAAATTAGTAGTTTACTGTAAATGGGGATGTGATGTAAGCAGGGGTCAAAGTGTTTATAAACAAACAACTTACTGAAGCTGGAAAATCTGATGAAAGCATTTTTTATACTTCTCTTGTACCTTTACAATTAATACACAACAACCACGAGACGGGTGAAGCAACTATTGTGTGGAAAAATCCTAGACCATCATTTCCGCGATTCTGCAGACCAATACGATTGCAGTTTGTACATGAAGATGTACAGTCAACATTGAAAGAAGTTACCGGCATTGAACTGCAGATTGAGGGTCTTGCACCATATGCTAATGAACAAAATGGAAAATCCATTTCAGTAACTTATTGTATGTCATTTACGATAATAGACGGTAAAGTCTGTAATGCAGTAACTGATACCACTTCTACACAACGCTGCTTCCTGTGCAAAGCTTCCTCTAAAGAATTTAATGACATCAACAACATAATAAAAATGGACATTACAACAGATAATTTAAGATTTGGCATATCTAAATTGCATGCATGGATTCGTTTTTTCGAGTGCTGTTTGCATCTGTCGTATAAGCTAACAACTGAAAAGTGGCAAGCTCGTCGAGAGGAAGATAAAAAGAATGTGAAAATACGTAAGGAAGAAATACAGAATTAATTTAGAATAAAACTGGGGCTAATCGTTGATCGACCAAAGCCAGGATATGGAAGCTCTAACGATGGAAATACAGCGCGCCGCTTTTTTCAAAATGCTGTTATATCTGCTGAAATAACAGGAGTCGATGAAAAATTAAATCACCGATTTCACGTTATTTTGCAGGTAATTTCGAGCGGGTTTGATATAGATGATGAAAAATTCAAAGACTATTGTGTAAATACCGCCCATTTATTTGTTGCATTATATCCGTGGTATTACATGCCTACATCTGTACATAAATTGCTGATCCATGGAGCAGAAATTGTAAAGTATGCCCTTTTACCGATTGGACAACTTTCTGAAGATGCCCGAGAGTTACGCAATAAGGACATTAAAAACTTCAGATTACATCATTCAGAAAATGCTCAAGAGAATCGAATATGAGAGACATTTTTAATAGGCTTTTATTAACATCAGATCCATTTCTCTCGAGCATCAGGAAATTGCCCCAGAGACCGGTAAAATCTCTACATCAAGAAGCTAATTGTTAAAACAACAAGGAACGATTTCGATTTAGATACAAGTGGTTCAACATCAGATTCCGAATCGAATGATTCGAACATTGATGAATATGACATACGTGATTTTTGTTACTAGGATTAAAGAAACAATTTTTTTACATATATGTGAGTTAATCTTTTACCAATTTAAAAAAAAAAAAAAAATTAAAATTACAAATTTCTGTTTTTTTATTAATAGTATAAATTTAAAAAAAATTTTGCAATGTTTTTGCTCTAATTTAACTCCTGAATCATTAGCAATGACCTTGAAAACCAAACTACATGAGATTTCATATTTTCAGCGTATGAACAGTTTTGGCCGCCATATTGGAGCCGCCATTTTGAATTTTTTAAATCTGACCTCAGATTCCTAATCAGCGACCTCAAAAACCCTTATGTAGGTAATTTAGGAATTTTGGCCACAAAATCAGGATTTCGTCCCACTGCGGTGGAGGTGTATGTATTTTTATTTCAAAACTCAATTAATTTTATACCACGTAATGACCTCAGTGTGAATTATAAAGATTGCGAGTTAATGTGCATTGAAATAATTAACCAAAAATCTAAAAACATAATTTTTTTAATGTTATTTATAGAGAGCCAGCTGGTAATTTAAAGAGTTTTAAAGTTTCTTTACGTACTTTTTTAACAAAAGTTAATAAAAAACAAAAGCATGTTTACTTAGTTGGCGACCTGAATATTATTCTTTTGAATCATGCGTCAAGTAACAGTGTTAAATATTTTGTAAATACTCTTTTACAAAATAACCTCATTCCAACAATAACTAAGCCAACAAGAATCACAAAAAGTTCCTCTACCCTACTAGATAACATAATTACTAATAATTTTTCTAATAGCTGCTTTAGTACAGGTATAACAAAGACAGACCATTTTCGAACATTTCTAATAACAATATGCATAACCCCTGATAATATTTCTACAAAGCACATTGTTTACAAACAACAGCAGTGGTGTATACTGGATTTTTAGATGTTTTAGTTTTGACATTTACAGACATCATGCAAACTCCAAACTTTTGTATGTTTATGCTTATATCAAAAAATAATGTTTTGCAAAGAATTGGGGTGATTGGAACTTAGGGACAAAAAACCCCTAGTTTTTAGGCCCACCCAGCCCTTAACGTGGGAGCAACAAGTTTATAAAAAATTTTCTTTACTATTCTTATCTAAACTCATATTCATCAACAAATTTCAAGTTTCATGCAATAATCTCTTAGTGTTCAGTTTTTATGATCCTGCAATGTTTACAGCCCCCTCAAATTGAGGGGGGGGGGGTTAAAACTTTATATGGTTATAGTTTTTGAAAAATAAGAGATTGTTGCATGGAATTTAAAATTTGTTGATGAATATAAATTTAGATAAATATCGTAAAGAAAATATTTTATAAACTCGTTGCTCCCACCTTAAGGGCTGGGTGGGGTCAAAAATTAGGGTTTTTTTGTTCCCAAGCTCCAATCACCCTAATTCTTTGCAAAACATTCTTTTTTGATATAAGAATAAACATACAAAAGTTTGGAGTTTGCACAATGCCTGAAAATGTCAAAACTCAAACATCTAAAAGTCCAGTGTACACCACTTGACAGATCAACGAAAACTCCGTACAACAATTTCGGAACCTTCTAATTAACTTCGTTAATTGGAAGCTTGTTCTCCAATCACGTGATGCTAACAATGCTTATGAACTTTTCCTTGCACAATTTTGTAAACATTACAATAAAGCGTTTCCTGTAAAAAAGTTTTATATAAATTCAAAATCACTTCTATCGCCTTGGATAACAAAAGGCTTACTAAAATCATCAAGAAAAAAACAAAAACTTTATGAAAATTTTTTTAAAAAAACAACATATTCAAGCGAAGCAAAATATAAAAACTATAAAAATATATTTGAAAAAATTAAAAAATACTCTAAGAAATTATATTATTCGAAGTTGCTAGAAAATGCAAATGGAAATACTCAACAAACTTGGAATGCTATTAAAGAAATAATTGGACAAAACAAATGTAAAAATAACGCTCTGCCAAAAAAACTTTTTATTGATCGTGAATCAATTAATGATAAAGCACTAATAGCAGAAGAATTTAACAGTTTCTTCATTAATGTTAGCTCTAATTTAGCACAAAGTATTCTTTTAACTTCTTCAACATTTGATTCTTATGAAACAAATTTTAATAAAAAAATGAATGAGTCAAAGCTAGATATACGTGAGTTGCGGACTGCATTACTAAGCTTAAAAAGTAACAAAAGTGCAGGATCGGATAAAGTTAGCGGTAACTTATTAAAATTAGTTTATGATATAATTGAACCATCTTTGTTTCATATCTTCAATCAATCACTTAAATCAGGTAAATTTCCGGATAATTTAAAAATTGCTAGAGTAACTCAAGTTACTCTAAAAATTGCTAGAGTAACTCCAGTTACTAGCAATTTTTAAATTAGCCTGGAGATGAGTCAGAACCTTCTAAATACAGGCCTATATCTGTTTTATCTTGTTTCTCGAAATTGCTTGAACGTGTACAATAGGCTGTATAATCATTTAACTAAAAACAACATGTTATACAGTAAGCAATTTGGTTTCACAAAACAACATTCAACAGATCACGCAATAGTAGAGTTAGTTAATCACTTATCTAATGCTTTTACAGAAGACTATTTTACGTTAGGAGTTTTCATTGATCTGTCGAAAGCTTTTGATACGGTGAATCACTCCATTCTAATAAAAAAACTGGAATATTACGGAATAAAGGAGACAAACTTACTCTGGTTTGAAAGTTACCTTTCAAACAGAAAACAATATGTACAATTTGAAAATTTAGAAACGACCAAAAAAACTGTAAATTGCGGAGTCCCACAGGGTTCTATACCTGGTCCTTTACTTTTTTTACTATACATAAATGATTTGTCTTCAACATCAAACCTATTAAATTTTATTTTATTCGCAGATGACTCAAATCTTTTTTATTCTCACAAAAATATTGAAACACTTTTTACAGTAGTAAAAGAAGAATTAAAAAAAGTAAATGAATGGTTTATATGCAATAAATTGTCTTTGAATGTTCAAAAAACTAAATTTTCTCTTTTCCACAAACCAAGCAAAACAAAAGAAATACCACTTATTCTTCCCAATCTTTAGATGAATAAAACTAACATCAAAAGGCAAATATCTGTAAATTTTTTAGATGTGAACTTTGATGAAAATCTATCTTAGAAAGTTCATATAAATTCTATAGAAAAAAAATCTCAAAAAACATTGGCATGATCTATAGAGTTTAGCCAGTCCTAAATTTTAAGTCCTTAAAAAGTTTATATTTTTCCTTTATGCATAGTTACTTAACTTACGGCAACATCATGTGGGCTAGAACTAATCGCACTAAGCTAAAAAAAACTTTATAGCAAGCAAAAACGTGCCATTAGAATCATATTTGGAGCTGGTAGAGCAATTCCATGTTAACCTTTTTTACGTATAACTGGTGCCCTCAATATTTTCAAACTTAATATATATTTTTATATAAAGTTTATTAATCTTATATAAAGTTTTATATATTCACTCTTATTTTTACCCGATCTATTTATGATATTATGAATTAAACGATATCTTATTTTATATATATATATTTTTTGTAAACATTCATTCAATTTTTTTTTATACTATATATTCTTGAAACAACTTTGTAAAAAGTATAAATTGTAACACGGTGCTCGGCGATAAGGCAAATCAATGCCTTCTTCTTGCTCTGGCTATTAACTTAATTGCAAATTTATAGAAACTGTTATATTTATTAAACGGCAAAATATAATGTTAAATAAATATATATATATATATATATATATATATATATATATATATATTTAGGGGAGAGCAGGTAGAATTCTTACAGAGAGACTATCTATACAGTAGTTATATCTACTGTGTAGATATGACTACTATATAGATGCCTTAAGCATTAATTTTGTGACAACTTTATCCGTTTTGTTTTATATTTATATGTTGGTTGTTTTGGTTAGGGCACAATCGTACAGTTATAAGTGGGGAGAGTTCATATTTTACGAATAAACCCCACGTAGGTTTAGAAAGTTTCATGTATAAAAATATTATTCTTTCCAGATCATGCCACAAATATACGTAAAAAAAGAGACCAGAACAAAAGACGCAGACAAAGAAGAAATGAAGTCTGCGATAAACAATTTTTTAGATAAATCTTTATCTATTAGGAAGTCCGCACAAAAGTATGGTATCAAATGAACAACACTTCAAAGTTGCATTATTAAATTCCACAAAAAGCTAATAACAACACTCTATCGCGTGTGGTTATTTTCCAAGTTGACATTAAATCAAGTGTTCAATGCCGAAGAAGATCATGAGTAGCGAAATGCTCCAAAATGCATTATGAGTTAACAATCGTACAGGTTCGGAGACTGGCATACGAATATACTAACGTAAGTTAACTACAATATCCATCTAGCTTACATCAAAACAAAATAGTTGGAAAAAAATGGTTATCGCTGAAAATAATACAAACTGAAGCCTAAGGAAACCTGAAAACACCAGCAAAGCACGTTTTTTTTGCCTTCAAAAAGACGACTGTAACTGATTTGTTTGAGAACTTAAAAAATGCTTTTAAGAAAGTATAAATTCTTTGCAAATAGGATTTATAATTTTGATAAGTTAGGGGTGTTTATGGTGCTGAACACGCCAAAGGCTTTAGCGCAAAAATACCTGAAAAAAAAAGGTCAACTTGTATCGGCAGGAAGGGGTGAACCTGTGACATTTGGAGGAATCATATCAACTAGTGTTAACACAATACCACCGTTATTCATTTTTCCAAGAAAACATTTCAAGGATCACTTTAGGAAGGGTGGTCCAGAAGGCAGTCTGGATATGGCTAATAAAAGTGGCTGAATTAATTCTAGTATATTTTTAGAAGTCCTAAAACGTATTAAAATGAAAACATCTTACTCTAAAGGAAAACCTATTCTGCTCCTCTTTGACAATCACGAAAGCCATGTGACAATAGAAGCGGTAGACTAGGCTCGTTATGATGGCATTATTTGTTTGCCGTTTTTTCTTTACACAACTCACCGTCTCCAAACTTTAGACGTGGGAGTACTTAGAACTTTTAAGGCCAAGTTAAAAATAACATATAACGATTGGCATGTGAACAACCCATAATTGATAGTGGAGATGAGACCAAAATTAACTTTTTTTGAATTTTGTGTAGTTTATTTTTTATGCTGATTTTGAATTACTTAATACATTTTTTTTTTCATTATAAATAATTGGCCTTCTACTTCAATTTCAATAAAAGTGATGTTTTTGACAAAACAACCAATTGTTAAATTAAATGAAATCATTATTTTTATCAAAGTAGAATCCGTGGTAAATAATTTTCATTTCGTTTTATTAATAAAATACGTATTCATTATGTGTAGTTAAAAATACAACAAAAAGTTAGGCATTTTGCATGAAATTACTCCATATAAGAAACAATTTGTAACAATTACTAGGTAAAATACGAAATAACTTTAATGCAACCGTGATGCAATGATATGAGTTCTTTCTCAAAATCAAGAGGTCTGAGGTTCGATGTTGGCTCTGACCAGATAAGCGACTTTGGTAAAGAAGGAAGTGTAAACTTTCTAGTTAAATGGCTCTTCCACGGTGCTTTATCATAAGGCGCTCAGTACTCCTTGGAGCACCTTAACAACTAAAAAAAAAATCGTCGTAAGTAATTGTGGATTGTTTTGATGACTTTCCAAGTTAAGTAGAAACATAAAGTTATGAGCTTATTCTTCTGTAGACATAAGACGACGCTTTTTTGCATTTTTATCAACATTCCACTCATCATCGTTCATGAACGAGATAAGTGGGATGTTTATTGTGGGATGATCAAAAAATAGTAGATTATTGCAGCAAAGATCCACTTTATTTAAAATCATATTTGTTGATAAAAATGCAAAAAAGCGTCGTCTTATGTCTACATGTCAATCATCGTTTTTGACATTTAACAGATCTTTCTTTTTTCAATATATTTATTGACATCTGACTCGCAAGTAAATGGGCTGCCTTGTAATTTAAACATGCTAAAATATAATGTGTCTGAAATGCACTCTTCATATATATATATATATATATATATATATATATATATATATATATATATATATATATATATATATATATATATATATATATATATATATATATATATATATATATATATATATATATATATATATATATATTCTTTGAAAGTCATTTTCTTGTTATACGTTAAAATATGGGTAGAATTCAATAAATACGGCTGCGTATAAACTTTTTTTTAAATATATGTATTTTTTAATCATATATAATTATTTCGATATTTCGCTGATGTATCGTGATCAGCATCATCAGGTATATACCTGAAAAATATCTTTTGCAATATTTGTGGCCAATTTGGAATTTTTATTTTCATTTAGCGTGTGATAATTAAAAAGCTTATTTTCATATTAGACATTATAATCAGATTTTACATTTTCAGTATTTGATACTTTAGGGATATTTTTAAGTAATTTACCGCAAGACTTATTGACGTTTTGTGTAGCTTCAGTTATAGATTTTGAACACGTGTTTTTATGATGTGGATTTGAATTACTATTTATGTTTTGACTTGGTTGATTTTTAAGAAATAAAAGTTTATCGTTGGATACTTTTAGGTCTTGAATAAGGTCATTTTGTATAATTATTTTTTCTTTTAACAAACCTAGTTCCAATTTTATTTCTATATTTTCGATCTGGGTTGATTTTGAAATTCGTAATAAATCTTTAAATGATGAAGTTAGAAACTTATCGTCCACGTGCGCAAGTTCTATATTCTTACAAGAGATTAATGTCTCTTTGTGCAACTGATTTTCGCATAAATTTATCAAAAAAAGAATTATATCTTCTAAACATTTGGTTGTTTTGTACCGTTTACGAAGATTTTTATCCAATGGGTTTTCTGAGTCTAACGTAATGTTAATCTCTCTGAATTGTTCACTGCTAAAGCTATCCAATACTTCAAAAAACAAACGTTCACGGAGACTTCTTGTTATGCTTTCTTTCACTATGTTTAAATTTTGTATTATAATATCTTTCGGGTGTGAACATATTTCTTCTAAATTCTTCAAAAAATTGCATTTGAATGTGTTCAAGTCTGAGTTCAGATATACAAATATCTCACAAAGGGTGCGTGGTGCCATGTCGTATTTAAGTGTTATTCAATAATTAGTTCCACTTTAACAATAATCTTCATTATAATAAATATTCATAAACAGAGTTTGATAATTTTTTTTTTCTTTTAAAATTCACGTCTTACTCAAGCAATGCGCAAGTAAGCAAATATGACGACATTAACACATCTAATAGAATATGAAAACAAAAAACAAGCCATTGCAACAGTTTGGTATAACGATTCCAATAGCAGTTTTGAAACCAAAGGTACCAGAACCCAAAGTGCAAAAACCATTTAATTCGAATCCTCCAATAGTAAAAGAAAGCTTAAAAATATTTTGCAAATTAATTTTTTTTAAGAAAAACATGTTGAATTTTTTTATTAAACGAGTTTTTAAATTTTTCACGTCTCTTTTAACATTACATGCACTTTTCTTGCTGCAATATTATTTATTAGAATACCAGCTTGTATGTTATAATACTAAATGGTTTCATTATTTTTTTTGGATTTTTAACTTATGGTATAGCAAATGTGATAGAAAGAAGTAACAAACAAAAAAGTAAAGCCGTATGAAGCAACCCAGAAACTAAAATATAAATCTATTGAAGAGTTAATAAATAAATGGACGAAATCAAAGAGTTAACAAAAGAAGAGTTTTGTAAACTTTGTTTTATATAATCATATATTAGAAGAAAAATATATTTCATGGAAATTTGAAAAATTGAAGACTCGTTGTATTAATCAAACGAATTGAAAGTTTTATTATTTATTATAAGGGAAACGAAAAATTTAAATGAGAACACGTGTTCAGTAGTTATTTTTAATGTTATAAAATAGTTTGCATTTTCTTTTTCCAATTTGATATTGATTGGCAGGAAATTCCTTCAGAAATCCTCCTCCCAATACTGCTTTTCCGATAATGGGTAATCCAATAATAATCCGAAAAGAGCTGTTGCTAATAATGTTAAAAAATTTTCTTTCAGATGTCATTTAGACCTTTTACGTTCAGCTCCTATTAATGGAGGTTAATAAGCTCTCCCTAAACCTTTCAATGGAGGTAAATAAATTCTTCTTGAATCGCGTTATTTGTGCATTGCGTTGCTTTTATAATTAATCGAGCGCGTATCCTCCAAGAGGTGATTTGAGTACGCGTTTTGCAAAAGTTTTTACTCGTATTCTTTGAAACAATTTTCCTTTGCCTCGACGATGTCTTTTACTTCTTCTTTTTCTACAACAACAATGTTTTCTTCGTGCCATTTAAAAATTCATTCAAATTTTCATCTTCAATAAGATATTCTTTTTATTTTTCTTTAAAATATTGATTCATTAACCATATCGTAATCCATTTCAATAGTGAACGGATTAGTCTCGTTTGTTAAACTATATTAATTTCTTTGCAAAAGTATAAGGAATCATGTTGTACTTTTGGTTTGATACATTTTTAAAATAATTTTTTTCAAAGTAAGACTATCACTTCGAGTTTGTATAATTAACTGTCACTTTTTTTTGAAAAATATAAGTTATATAAAAAACCAATTCTTTAAGATCTTTTCTTTTTAATATTGGTTTGGCTCCATTACACCATCTTTTATTATTTGGTGTTAATACTCTTTCAAAACTGGCTATATAAAAATATATATATATATATATATATATTTATTTTTATTTTTTTATTTTTTATTTGCCGTTTAATATTATTTACACTAAGATTTATAATATTATAAGGGCAGAACTTCAAGATGATCGTAATGACCTAATCACGAAGCCCTTCACAAAACTCTATTTTCTTCTACAATAAAAACACCTATATACTATATAAAATAAATTTATACCGAGAATATATAATCACTAAATATATCATAAATTTAATACTCTACATACTTCAGAAGTGAAACTCAAAATAAAACAAATCAATATGCAGTATAGCAACTGAAAAAAATTTTTTTAAATCAAAAAAATCAAGAATATTTTTTGTTGAAAAAATGATTTTTTTAATAGATTGTTTGAAAAGGAGTAGGTCAATTTAGATGAAAAAACAAAATTAGGCCGCACTATTTCATTCCAGAGAAAAGGTCCACGATAAGATATACAAATTGAGCTTTATTATTGCAAAAAGGTTTTTCTAAAATGTTTTTTTCTAAAATGTAAAAATTATTACGTAGTTTATATTTGTTTTAAGGTTTAGTTTTGTAAAGGTTTACAAAAACATCGGGGGACATAAGTTCTTTACATTTGTACATAAAACACAAAACATTAAATACATTTAGTTGATAAACATTTAAGGCGACATTTCTTTAAAAAGCGGTTCAGAAAAACGATTTTTAAAATTTATTATGCAAAGTTAGTTTGATGTGTACTTCCCCATATAAAATTTGCATAATTGATATGAATGTGAATAAAAGAGTAATATAATTATGTTAATTGCTTTTTGTTTAAAATATCTCTAGATTTGTATAGAATTCCAATGTTTTTTGCAACTTCATTAGAAATATTATTTATGTGTGATTTCCAAGACAGATTTTCTTCAATAAAAACTCCTAAAAATATTGTCTATAAAAAGATCAGGCATATTTACTGGCAGTATCTGTTTTTATAGTTTGGATGGAAAAGTATCCATTTTGTTTTTTCAATATTTAAAGAAAGCCTATTTTTTTTGAACCAAAAGGAACTTTTTCTCTTTTCATATTATTAAAAAGTATGTTTATATTTTCATGTGACTGAAACAAGTTTGTGTCGTCTGCAAAAATCAAAGTCTTTAAATTGGATGCTTTGTTAAGATCATTTATATATGTAATGAAAAGAAGTGGTTCAAATATGGATAATTGTCCGACCGCATATGTTATGTTCATTAATGTTTGAGGTTGGGAATCTTTATTAAAAACAAATTGCTTTCGGTTGGAGAGATAACTTTTGAACCAACTTAGAGTTTTTCCTGCTATGCCATAACATTCAAGTTTTTAAACAAAGTATTATGATCGACCATGTCAAAAGCTTTTGACAAGTCAATGAAAACACTAAGTGTAAACTTTTGATTTTTAAAAGATTCGTTAATACAACGTGTTAATTGAAGAATAGCATGTTCAGTTATATATATTGATGTATATATATATATATATATATATATATATATATATATATATATATTGATGTTTATATATATATGTATATATATATATATATATATATATATATATATATATATATATATATATTGATGTTTATATATATATATTGATGTTTATATATATATATATATATATATATATTGATGTTTATATATATATATATATATATATATATATATATATATATATATATATATATATATATATATATATATATATACATATAAACATCAAAATCGACACTTAAAATGTTAGTATCAGAAATGTCTGATACCAAAGGCTCAGTCAATTGTTTTACAAATTTTTCTCCATAGTTAGGTGTTACCATAGTATGAATAAAGAGACGATCAGGTCCCACTATGTTATTTAAAATGACCTGTCTAACTGGCCTTAAAGCAGTTATGTCACTTGCTAAAACTTGCGGGTGGTTTCCATAGATTGGAAAATATTTGCTGGTTAGTTGGTAAGAAACTATCAACTCAAAATAATTTGAATTAAATAAGTTATCGTATATTGATCTTGTTTGCAAGTAATCATATTGTATTAAATTAGTAAGATCTTCAACAACAAAATCAGCAGAGAATGTACGATATAGAAAAAATCCAAAATAAGAACCTCGTTTAATTGATCTAGTTAAAATAGCTGATCTTAAAGGACAAAGACAAGAAGTATGGTCATAATTTGTCACGAGATTAAACAAACCAACCCCATTAGAAGTATTTACGAAAGTAAATACTTCTATTGGGGTTGGTTTTCAAGTCATTTTCAATATTTAATAAGATTTGTTTTATAGCGGGTTTGGATTCAATTTTCATACCATAACTGTTTTTTGTGAATGAAACATTTTCGTCGACGCGTGTTGAATTGGTAGGTACATCCACAGATACTACATTCATAATGGTATCATTCTTAAAACTAGGTTGATCTATTTCGTTAGCGTTCAGGGAAAGCAAAAATTCGTTTAAAATGTTATAAAGCGTGCTGGCTTCTTGTTTTTTTTTTTTATTAAAGAAAGATAATAAGTACAACACTGATATTTATTATTGATATTTATTATTGATATTTATAAGTATCTAATACATCATCAAAAGATAAATTTTTTAAGTTTTTTTGTAAACTTTTTTAACGATTTATAAAATGTTCTAACTTATTCGGTTAAGTTATTATAATGTCTTAATTTTTTCCATTTGGCCACACCTTTAAACTTTCATTCGGTTCTTTTTAATTCTGATTTAACTCCGGAATCGGACTCACCTTTTGACAACTTTTTGAGTTTTTAAACAACTACTTACGAAATTTTAATTAAGCTCCGCTGCGTTCTCTCATTTTAATAATAAATAATATTTCAGCATCGGGATACTTTCCCAATTGTATAAGTTCGCGAGCCATAGTAGACTTTCTGCTGTTTTTAGGTCCTGTAACTAACGCGTTTTTAGGTTTAACATCTTTTTGTGGTTTAAAAATGTTATATTTGTTTTGAAAAGGAACACGATCATCCTTGATATCAAACGTGTACACATCTCCTTCTAAACAGAAAGTGTCCAATTGTTTTTTGTTCAAAGTTTAAGTCATAAATTCCAAGACCTTTTTGAGGTTCTTTTTTGCCAGTTAATTTTTTGATTCGCTTTCTTCCACTTTCCATCTTCCACCTTCCACCTTCCATCTTCCACCTTTTTAAAAAAACAAAACCATTTTGAAAAAAAAGTTTTTTATATTTTTTTTATAAAAAAATTTACAAAAGATTGTTAATAGTGAATCATAATATACGTTTATTATGTGTCTTTTTATGTCTTGACGTGGTATATAATCCAAACCTTGAAACAATTGTTCAAAGGTATTTTATATTTCCAATTTTTAAACATGTTGTAAGCGCAGTTGAAGGTTAACAGACAACCCATTTCTAACAGTTCAATTTCGTATTCACTTATACAGCCCCCCGGAATTAGGAAAAATGAGGTCGGCAATAAAGTGCCGACCTTAAACTGTTAGAGGTCGGCATCAGGTCGGCAAAAAAATTTGACACAAAGGGTAATTATAAAACATATAAACGAGATCGGCGACTTTTTGCCGGCCTCAAAAATCTTTAGGTCGGCAATTAGGTCTGCATTGCCGAAGGCCGATCCTAATTCCGAGGGTTGCTTATTAAGATAGTTACAAGATATCTTCCGCAGATTTTCTAATTTTTGCTAAACTTTTTACAAATATCGAATATGAAATTCCCGCTATCATAGCAAATTTTGCAAACCGCACTATCTTTATTTTTATCTAAAAAATAATGTAAAGAAATATATACAATTAAATTTAAATTCAACTAATAATAGTATCAAAACAACTAAATATTTTTATTTTGCTACAACTTTCCAATTCTTTTATAGTTGTTTTTTCGATATTTAGCAATGTTTGTATATATTTATCACTACAAAATTTTTCCATATCCGGTAGCACTTTTAAATTAGCTTGTCGAATTGGTTCAAGACGATAACGTTTATGTGTTTCAGTAAATAAATTATTATCAAAAACATAGTTTTTTTTTTTTTAAATGTACATCCAAAATTTTTTTCGCTTATTAGGCCAAGTGAATAAAAAAAAAGCAATTGCTTTTACTCAGTAATTGGTCAGCTTTACGTAAATAAAATTTTTACCAATTTTGCAATTTTAAAGCTGAGCAATTACTTAGTTAACTGCTTAACTTTACGTGAATTAAAATTTGGTCAAAATTTCTGAAGTTCTTATTCACGTAAAACTTACCAATTACTGAGTAAAAGCAATTGCCTTTTTTTATTCACCCGGCCTATTGTATTAAAATTTAAATTCGTTTGCTTTCGCTTGATAAGTTGAATTTTATTTTCAGTTTAATTTGATAATGTCTAAATATTTTTTTCAGCTCTGTAGTTAATAAAACAGTTCACGTATATAGAAAAATAAAAGTTTGTAATTGGTGTACCACCTTTAGCTCTTTTTTATAATATTCTCTTTTTTCTTAAACACTATGAATATAATAACATTTAAGTCTCATGGCGATGGCTTGAGCAATAAATGTTGGAAGAGAAATTTCATTTTGAAAACAATCACTTTCTTTTGAAAATAGAGTTGAATAAAAAGGATGCGTTTTCGGATAATTAGAAATATACATCCATTGCTGCGACTTGGAAAAATAAGTTTATTCGTCTACTTTTTAGATTAATTAATTAATTAGATTTTTAAATTTTTGATCAGTATAACTTTCTTGAAGTAAAGCTAAACGTACTTCATCTAAACCTCATATGATATTTTGAAATGCTTTGTCTTTATGATTCATATAAGTTACCCTTTTATTGTTTGTTGGATTACTAACTAAAGTTCCAAAATATCCGTTAATAAGTAATTTATGAATAACATCGCTTACTTTATCTCTGTTTTGAAAGCTTTATTTCGCTATTCGATTTTTTTCACGATATTTTCGGCGAGCAGATAACGCCAAACGGGCAGTACTTTGTAAGTCCCTTTAATAACGCAACCACAAACTTTGTGTTAATCATATTAAATTCTCTAACGATTCCACAGTTTTTTGAAAGCTCAATTTCATAACAAGTTTGCATGTTTTATCTTTTCGTATCGTATATCGAAATCCCGTTGTTTTTGTTTTTACTTTATTAAAAAGCGGTTAGCAACATTATCAGTAGGAGAAGAATTTTCTTTTTTTACTACGAGAGAAAAACCTCCAACTCGATCTTGATTTTAGGATTTCATGTAAATTTGACAACGAACTAACGCATTTATTGAAAATCTGTTAAGATTAATACAATGGTATATGCAATGACTTAAATTTTCAAATTCGGGATCAAATAAACATCTCATTTTAAAGGGAAGAGGTTTTTATTGAGCTTCTCCATATTGCCCGTCTTCATCAAGAAAAAAAGACAACCTTTAATGTTATTTTTTAAGTTGATTTTATTTTATCTTTTTCAAAATAATCAATGTCGATGGCAAAACGTTGAGAATCTTTAGAACACTTACCTCCGAGAACACTTTGCTCTATCATATATTGACCATCTTCACTCAAAAGGTATTGAATTTAAATTAAACTTTTGTTTAATTCAAATTCAATACCTTTTAATATTGTTTATGAATAGAGTTTTCTAGCATATCCAAAAATGCTCATATGACTTAACAAGTAAAACTTTATAATAGATTTCAACTTAAAAACGGGTTATTTGGCGATTTTGTTAGAATAGGCTTAATCAATTAAGTGCTGTCAGTTTCTATAACGGCATAGATTTCTTATAAAGGTTTCAATATTTTTTGTCCTTTTTTGACAGCATGATGCTTGGTTGTTCCAAATAACAATTTAAAATTTTTATTGTATCGACTACTTTAATGTGCTTGCCGAAAACGATGATGTGTACTTAGCTTGTACTTTGTGCAATAACTATTAAATCTTCCAAGGTGCTGTATTTAACAACAACATTAAACGTTTTTTTTTCTGAATCACTTGAACTATAATACAAAGGAATATTTAACGTTTTTTTCAGTACTTCCACAAGCATGATTTAATTGTCAAAAGCTGCATTGTGAGTGAAAATAGAGCAAGCTAAGTCGTTAATGTAACGCGCGATATTTTTATTACAGTTATTCTGAGCTAGACCGTAAGCTTGACCTGAAAAATGATTGCGCTTAATCAATAAAAAATCTTCAAAAGTAAAAAGTAAGCCAAAACTTTGTTTTAATACATCTTCTCTTTTTTCTTCAATCAAAACTATTAAAGTTTTGTTTTTTTCAAATTCATTATGCAAATATTGAAGTAAGCAATGAAGCCAAAGGTTAGCTTAAAGTTGTTTCAATCTTGAAAAAAGATGAAAAATAGTGACTGGATCTTTTCTTTTATATGCCTAACTCATAACGCCAATAAATTTGAACTTTGCTCACACATTTTTTGAAAAAGTAATAAAAATGTTCCTTTTCTTATAATTTAATGGTGTCGTTTTCAAACCACTGTGCAATTTGCTGTTGGTTTATTAAAGGTTGAGATAAGCGTTTCATATGTTCTATCAACTCTATCAAGCCTATTCTAACAAAATCGCCTAATAAACCGTTTTTAAGTTGAAAATGCTCAAGTTTATCCCACCATCGACAACAAATGTAAATGCAAAAAATCTAAACCAGATTGTTTTTTTTCTACAAAGTTTGAAAGTAAATGGTACATTATTATAGGTTTTAACATAAACAATTCGAGTTTACTCACGCTTTGAAATACGTAATGAACGACTTAAAGATATCGATAAAATTGTATTTCGTAATAATTTAAAAATTCTATTTCTTCTTTTGATTCTATTAAGATTCTATTTCTTCTTTTTCAAAAGTTTGAAATTTGTAATAGCAAAGATGACTTTGATTTTATTGACAGAAGATTTTATTGACAGAACGACAAACTAAAAAAACAAAAAAAATAACGAAATCCTGGATCATGCGAATTTATAACGCTAATATAGATAAATATTATAAATTCGCTAGTACTATATTGGTTGGAAAAGGTGGAATTTAACTGGTAGGAAAAGTTAGTCATGTTTCTGTTGAAGATAATACTTAAACTCTTGATTTCAAAACCATTTTTATGAGGAGTTTTTGGATAAAGTGAGGTGACATCCGCTGTTACCAATACCCCTCCGTATTCAGTCTTAGTTGTTCAAGTAAGTGGATTAGTTGTGTTCTGTCCCTGAGGTAAGCCAGTAATGTTGCTTCTAGACAAACTGGTGTTACGATGCTTACTTAGGAAAAAAAATATCATTGGAATAAAAAAAGGCTATGATCAAAGCATAATACAAAAATTACTAATTTATAAAATAACAAAATCCTGGATAATGCGAGTTTATAACATTTATATATACATTTTTTTAACAATTTAAACTAAATTTATGTTCATTAACAAGTCTCTAATGTCATGCAAAAATCTTTTAGTGTTCAAAATTTTTGACCATAAAATTTTTGAACAACCTCCCCTATTATTTATGGGATTTTAAATATTATCTTTAATTAAATTACAAGTTCGTCTGACTATCAACTTCTGTTCCTCATTCAAAAATCCGAAGCTAAAGTTAATTTAATCCTTTATTCTTAAAAAGGTAAAAAGTGTTATTTAAAATGCAATATCTTACTCCTAATTCTTTTCTCTACTTCCACAAATCTCTTATTTATCCCTGTATGGAATTCTGTTGTCTTAATTGAGCTGGTTCTTCTAATCTTTTCTAGCTCTTTCTCTTTTAGACAATTTTCAAAAAAATGCATTACAAACGTAGTTGGACCTGCTTTATCTTTAGAACTTGAGCCTTTCTCCTGTCACCGTAAGGTTGCATTTTTTTCTCTTTTCTACAAATACTATCATGGCTTTTGCTCAAAGGAGCTATTATATCTTGTTCCGTCAACTGAATCTTCTTTTTATCTTTTCTTTCTCGGTTATATTCAACTGTCGTATTGACTTGTTAATTAGTTGTGCTTGGCTGTTGTTTAAAGCTCTTTCAATATGATGGTTTATTATAGGTAAGGGGAAGTCTTCTAAAACAAGTGTCTTGACCAGAGTTTCAAGTTCTTTCTTTAGGCCATCCTGTTTTAATATCAGTTTGTTGATCTAAAAAGTCAACTGTATGCAGTGAGTTTTGACGGTGAAACTTTTAATTCAATTCTCAGTTTTGCAGCAATTTTGGCTTTGAAACTTTTTTTTTTTACTTAGACAGAAATCCTTACTTGTTAAATTAAATTCAACCGTTTAAATAAAAATTTTTATATCATAGAAGCTCAATATTGTAAGAGTATCATAGAAGTTTTTAGAGTTAAGCCATAGAAGTTGTATCAGTAATGGTTATAATACTATAAATTCTTGAGATATGCATATCAAACTTTCTTACTTAAAATGCACATCTTTTAACTAGCTTCAATTAGTATCTAGGGAAATGTAAAGTTTTCTATTATTATTTTTATTAGTTTGATAGTGGAACTGACAAATTAAATATTAATGATAGCATGTCTGATCAATCAGAGATTAGCGATATTATAAACTATTCACATGAGCTTAAACCTTATTGGAAACTATTGTGCATAAAAACGTAAAATACAATACTATAACGTTTTAAAATACATTACTATAAAGTTTTATAATATATTTTTTTAATTTTATTTAGGTGCCCCAAGAAGTCATTACGGTCTTATCACAGAGCACCGCGGATGAGTATTTAATCGGAAGTTCACGCCTCCTTCCTAACCGATGTCGCAAAACTTGCCCAGAGGTGGGGTTTGAACCAAGGATTCTTTGATTCTGAGGCAAGTACGCTACCACTGCGCCACGGCTGCTCAATCTAGGAAACACCTGGGTATTTGTATAGTATGTATATATATATATATATATATATATATATATATATATATATATATATATATATATATATATATATATATATATATATATATATATATATATATATGAGTTTAAAATAAAATAGCACCACCACCAAAAATTGATTGAAATTAGAATTTTTAACTGCTTTTGATAGTTTGAAAATCTTTTCAATACATATTTAAAAGTAAAATGGCTTATAATTTTTATAAAAAACAAAATATACAAGTTTTAATATATAGTATTCATTTATTAAACAAAAATTCAAAAAAAAAATCAAATAAAACGCGAAAAAAATAGTAACACCACAGCTTTAATGTGTACTTTAAAATAAGTCCTTCGTTGGTATTATCGGTACGATTAATTTTTTCGATTGCAGTTTTCACAGAATAAATTATTTTTTAGTTTACAAGATCTATAATTATCACAATATATAAATTAGAGATGCCACGAATATTCGCAAACTATTCGAAATTCGGCCGAATATTGAAAACTATTCGGCCGAATACCGCATACTGAAACATGAAAAGAATCGCATTACAAGTAGATTATTTTACTATAAATTACTATAATAATACAATAAACAGATTCATCAAATAATAAATATATTATTTATATATAAGATTCTATTATTCACAAAAATTTTTTATTTAAAACTACTTAAAACTTTAATATTTGAAATTTATCAATGGTAAATTATGATGAATGAAAACAATTTTTTCGGCTGAATTTTTTATATTAATTTTTATGTAAATTCTTCCAACGGTTTGAGAAGTTTGATACATTGTTCCATTAACTCCTATTGAGCAGGTGTTAACTTGTTTAAAGAATCATGATCAGTTATGTACAACGTGAAAGCACGCTTTTGTTCTGATAATCGCTCCAATAAATAGTATGTTCAATTCCAACGTGTGCTTACGTCTTGTATTAATTCGAGATCTGGGAGTTTAAGTTCTTGACGAATGCATTTTGTTTTTCTTGTGCTATACTAGAGTGGTTCAATGGGTGATGATTCGTCTTGCAGCAGCTACCATCTGTGTTATTTCTGTTTGAGAATTTAGCGATGCATTGACAGCCAGTTGTAATAAATGAATAAAACACTTGGCAAAATCATATTCTGCATCTCGTACAACTTTTATATTGGCATATTGGCTCAACTGTTATGGGGAAGAAAATTGATCTTGCTATGTGAAATGCTCAATCTCTCTGCAATAGTATTAAGTTCTTTTGCGATATTGGTACCAATATGTGAACCAGAAAACGGTTTCATTGCTAAAACAGCATTTTGAAGAATAAAATCTGGAGATATCCAATGAGCAGTAAAACTTAAGATTGTTGAGCTGAAATGTCAAATACTGCTGTTGCTTGTGAAATACTAGCTTCAATTTTAGCGCAAATTTTATTAAATATACCGGGGATAATTTTCTCAGTCATGTAGGTGCGACAAGATATTTTTTGTTGCGGTACTGCCTTTTCCATTAGCTCGTTGAAGCCAATTTGTTCAACTAGTGATAATGGTTCGTTTTCTATCATTGGCAATCATTTCTCCAATTGAATAATGATATTTAATTTTAAATAATTTATATCCCAACACAATTTCCTTTATTCAGTTGATTCTTTAAGAGTTAACTGTTTCTTTTTATACGTGTTACAGTTCGTATATTTGATTCGGTATAAGTTAGTGAACGATCCCTTTTGCTTTCTCTTGCCTGCAAAGCTTCAGTTAAGTTAGCGAACTGCTCAGAATGTTTGTTCTGAAGGTGGTTTTTCAGAGAAGTTGTAGCTGGAAACAAAAAAGAGTACTTAAACTTAACTTGTAAATAAAATACCTATTGTGCAAAAAAAAAAAAAAAAAGGAATAAAAAAAATTACCAGCGTAAATAATTTGTTTTGTTAAAACATATTTACTTAGTTATAATATAAGTAATAGTTTTACTTACTTGCTTTCCTTCCTTCTTCGCCACGCGAGATCTTACTTTTACACAGCATAAAAACTACTAGTTTATCTTATCTACAAATTTCATAATATTTTCAAATTAGTGATTTTTTTTTATTAAAAGGTGTCATTTTTAAAGCTTTTTGCAAACAAAAGTTTAAAATCACACAACTTTTGTTACTTATTGTAGTTTTTCGCAAGTAATAATCGACAATCAAATACGAAGTCTTTTATGTTCACTAAATTGACTTTTAAATATAAGTGTTTATAAAGGATAATTAATTGTTAATATATTTATACGGTTTTTAATAAAAATATTTGATGTCTGTAATTTAAAATAAATTATCGAATTCGTAAATAAATGAATTGCATTTAGTAAATTCAATTTATTTATTTGCAAGCTCTTGTGATTTATATTACAAACACATTAAAAACTATTATAAACTGCAAACAACGCAATTACCACCAAATGCTCTAAACTATAGAATAACACTTTTTGTGCGTGTATCTTACGAAACGAGTTGTAAGATATACAATCTGTAAGAAACAAAGTTTGATGTAACAAATGGTCCACACATAACATGCCCAAACACGCAATTAAAACAAATACGCGTTATTACCTGAAGCGTGACTACGGTATTAACTTTACTAATTCAGGTTAGAAATTGTCACCCGTGAAATTTTCGAAGTATTACCGAATATTCGGCTTTTCGGTGGAGAGTCTATCCGAATATTCGCTATTCGGCAAAATCACTCTGCGTTGGCATGTCGTAAATATAAAGCATAGCTGTTAGTAATGAATTTTTCTTTTTTTTATACCAAAAAACTTAAAAGATAAAACTGTTCGGCGAGAAACGATCAAGCCTCTAAGCAATCACTCATCTCTGAAATTAGAAAAAGTTAATATATACTTCAATATAATGAGTAGAAATTTAAAACCAAATCACAGAAAATCGTTTTTAAAATTGAGAAAATTTTTTAATATCAACATTTATATTACGTCATTTATGTTACGTCAACTTTATTAAGAGTATAAAAGTTGGTTAGCAGATGTTTACATAACTCCATAGTAGGTCGATTTTTTCGGCGGCCGTTAACTTTTTAATTTGTTCGAGTTAATTCAAAACAGCAAAATGTTGCACGAGGAAACGTGATGTTAAAAACTAAGGATTATTAAAGCAAACAAAAACAAAGGTTATGGATTTATCTATATATGGCGAAAATTTGAATCTCAGCAGTTCTGATGAAATAAGCTCTGATGATGAAAGCGGAAATATAAAAGGTAACGTAATCTATAAACATTTTCAGTTTAATAAATGCAGAATTTATTACATTTATTTTGTTTGTAACAATGTTATATACAAATAAGTATATTAAAGATATTATATAGTTATTAATATATTTTTTAATTTAGAAGTCTTGGAACAAAGTTCATCAATTACTTGAATGCTTACTCTTTTAATAGAAGAGTTTTTTACAAATAAACTTGAGAAGTAAGTATGTTAAAAAATATTTTTGTAGCCTGATTAAAATGAGTTTTTATCTATTAGTTTTTTTTTAGTTATTCTAAATACTAAGTTTCTAAGTTTTTCTTTCATAAATTTAGCTTCATTTTTAAAATAACATATTTTACTATTATTGAAGAAATTATGAAAAGATATATTGCATTTAAGTTGGTCAAAATTGAACAAATGTATATATATATATATATATATATATATATATATATATATATATATATATATATATATATATATATATATATATATATATATATATATATACATATATATATATATATATATATATATATATATATATATATATATATAATTTATTTGTTTTTACTTATTTTTTAAGATATTCAGAATCTAACTACAAAATGGATTGTCGATTTAAACAATACAGTTCTAGTGTACCTGAATTCTTGATAAAAAGGCCACATCATTTTGTTAAACATTGTTTAAAGAAGCAAAATTTGGCTAACAACACTGATCTAAATAAAGTGCGAATGAAAAATCTTTGAGTATTTGTTGTCAATAGCTTTTCTTTTGCAAACAAAAATTACTTTGTTCACTTTACCTTGTGACAAGAAGAACATGCCAAAATGTTCATGTAATGATTGGTTCAAATCTTATCTATGCAAAGACTTTTTTATAATTTTTAGAAAGTACCTACTAACATGGGGATGGGAGTCTATATCATCTTTATATAGAAGTTGTTCATTTTTAAATATTGACACATTCATCAATGATTTTGTGTTAAGTAAATCAAATATACTCAAACGTAACCATGCCAATCATACTAGTTTCAACTTAATTAATGACACTATTTTCAGTATAACATCAACAAATCCATATTAGGATAGCACAAGAAAAAAAAACTCTACGGCCTCTATAGTCCGCAAAATGTTAACAAGCATAAAAAATTTAACATTTGATTTTAATGAATCATTAGCGTTTCATCTAGATCAACTATGTGATCTAGATGAAACACTTTGAAATATACTCAAAAAGCTTTATCAAGCAAGAAAGGTCTACCATTAAGTTGAGGTTATGGTATGCATGATTATGTACATTTACCTGTTGTTAAAAAACTTTTTTTATCCAAATTGTGTGGGGGAAAAAAAGGACAAGTTGATGGTAGCCTCTAAATAAATGTTGAAAGCAACTCTCAGGAAGCACCTGTACCATTTATTGCTGAAGATCAAATAACTGGTAAAGAAACTTTTCAAACAAATTATCTTACAATAAAACATTTTTTGAAAAATGATTATTCAGGATAATAGGTTTTATTTGAAAAAAATTATTCTTTGCTTTCACAAGAAGATTTTAAAGACATTTCAAAAAATCGAATGTTATCTGATACAATTATCATAAGTTTTCAAGATATGTTAAAGAAAGCTAACCCATATGCAAATGGACTTCAAGATCCCATATTGGGACAATTATTAAAGTTTGATGTTCTTGGTCCTTTACCATTTGTACAAATTGTATATAATGGGAATTACCATTGGCTTGCCATTAGTACATATGGTTGCACATAAGGTGAAATAAATGCGCTTGATAGTAACTTTCATAGGTGGTTAAGCCTTGAAACACAAAAACAAATATGTGCCCTTTTAAAGTACAAAAAAGATGAGATACCAGTAAAAGTGCTCTCAGTACGGCAACAAGATGGTGGTATGTTTTTAATAGTCTTTATTGAATTTATCATATCACAAAACAGGTATCCGATTTGGTTTGATCAAAGAAAGCCCTTTCCTGCTTAATAAATAATTTAATAATTCCTTTTCCACTTACAAATATGCGGTAAACATATGTAGCAGTGGTGTAGTGGTAGAGCGCTCGCTTCATAAGTGAGAGGTTTTGAGTTCAATCCCCACCACGTCCCTGGTAGTACCGTGCTCAACTTCTCTGCGCAGGGGCCTTGTTCGTCAAGGTTCGTGTTTTGGAGTTAGAGTTGAGAGAAGGTTATACCACAAATAAGTAGCCTCCACGTCTGTTGTGAGGCTACTTATTTGTGGTATAACCTTCTGTAATTCACCTCCTCAAAGCCTTCTCGGCTTTGAGAAGGTGAATTAACAAAAATAATAATAATAATGCAAGGCGTAAATGCTCTCCAAAGAAATTTAAATTAAAACTGTACTGTTCTTGCAGGATGATTTGGATTCTGTCATATAGAACAATATTTGAAAGGTTTTGTATTACATGCTTGACTTTTAGCACTTACAGATATTGTGCAAACTTTAAACTTTTGTACGTTCGTGGTTATCTCAAATAAGAATGTTTTGCAAAGAATTGTGGTGGTTGGAACCCCTCATTTTTGGCCCACTCAGCCCTCAATCGAAAATATTTTACTAACTCATTGCTGGGAACAATGAGTTGATAAAATATTTTCTTTACTATTCTTATCTAAATTTAAATTCATCAACATATTTCAAATTTTATGCAATAACCTCTTAGTGTCCACTTTGCAAGGGGCTGTAAACTTTGCATGACCATGCAAAGTTTACAGCCCCTCAAATTGAGAGTGGTTAAATCTTTATATAGTAATAATTTTCGAAAAACAAGATATTATTGCATGAAATTTGAAAATTATTGATGAAAGTAAATTTAGATTGAAATAGAGGAGAAAATATTTTATCAACTCATTGCTCTCATTTTAAGGGCTGGGTAAGCCTAAAAATTAGGAACTTTTTTGTTTCCAATCTCCAATCACTGCAATTCTTTGCAAAACATTCTCATTTGACATAAGCATGAATAAATAAAAGTTTAGAGTTTGCACATATATATATATATATATATATATATATATATATATATATATATATATATATATATATATATATATATATATATATATATATATATATATATATATATATATATATACATATAATTAGCGCCCTGTGAATCAGCATTTTTAGTTTCAAGTCTAATTACGAATCAAGTCAGGAATATGAGGAAATCCAAATTTTTTATATAAGTAACCTTTTTTTTTTTTTTTTAAATCTACTTAAAAAATTTTTTTTTCGTAATTTTCAGAGTTTATTTGGAAGCAGTATTACAATTACTTTCGACTACAATTACTTTACTCTAGGTGATATAAATAAAAACATTTTGATAGCATCTAAAGAGTTGGATATCTGAAAATTATTAACATTCACAAAATAAATAGTGATTCAAAAAACTAGAATCTTTTGTTTTGAATCAAAATGACACTTGATTTGCAAATCGATTAACAGGGCCCTAATATATGTGTATTTATATATACATATATATATATTTTTTTAATATATATATCGTATATATATATATAATATATATATATATATATATATATATATATATATATATATATATACATATATATATACATATATATATATATATATATATATATATATATATATATATATATATATATATATATATATACATATATATATATATATATATATATATATATATATATATATATATATATATATATATATATATATATATATATATATATATATATATATATATATATATATATATATGGAGTGCATGAAAGGAATAATACAGACCAGCATTAACATACCAGTTAGGTTAAAAAAATTATTATTTGTAGGCAAATGGCTCAATATTATACTTATGTTATAAGGAATGCGAAAAAATGAACAATATTTCTTTTGAAAACAAAGATAAATTTTGGAAATGCCAAGATTGGTACAATTTGGTAAGAAACTAATGGTTTGTTATATAAATTATTAATAATTATTAATAGGGGAACCTGTTGTACCTTTGACCACGTTGTACCTTTGGTCACTCTACTCTGTTGGCTTACTATTATTATTTAAAAAAAAGGGAAGTGTCATTTGAAATAGTAGTCCATGACAACTCTTCTTATCGTAAAACATTATACTTGGGATAGATGGTATTGATCCACAAGCAATTATAAGTTTTGACTCTCAAAAAGTAAATATTTGTGTTAATCTTATTCTGATTTTAAAACTGTGATAAATTGTTGTTTGATTCATCTACGACATTATAAACATTACCCAACATCTTTTTTTTGTTATGGAAAATTTTGGATGATTATGTCTGACCGTAAATGGGGATTAAGACAATAACTGTTAAAGAAACCCATCTCGTGTAACTTTGACCAATCAAGGACGTTGTACCTTTGACCAATAAAAACTGCTTCCTCGGTAATTTGCGGACTTTAAGAGGGCAAGATTATAAAATTTATAATCTACCTTATTAGGCGTCGTCTGTGCTTTATTGCTTTTTAATGCAAAATTGTTTCTAGTATTATGATGATGAAATAATTCCATTGAATTTTAATGCAATTCACTATTTATTCTTGAACCACTACTACACTTAGAATAATCAATTTTGTTAATTTAGTTAGTTAGACAGCTGAAGCAATATTATTGTCAAGTTCATTTTATTACCTAGTTTCTGCTCAGCTATAGGGAATTAAATGTATCGAAATAATTAATTAATTTTGTTAATATATTTTAGTTTTAAAATGCCAAGGAACAAGATTGGTGTTTTTCGCAAAAAGATTTCCGAAATGGATATGCTAAATGCAGTGAATTTTGTGCTTCAACAAAAAATGAGTTTAAGTGAAGCTGCAAGACATTGCAACATTAAAAAGTCAACTTTAATATATCAGTTGAAGCAGTTTAAAAAATCTGGTAGTTGCGAATATTTATATTCACATACCAAACCAAAAAAAGTATTCTCAACTGAAGAAGAATTAATTTTGGTAAACTACTTGGCAGATGCTGCAAATATGCATTATGGACTTACATTAAAGCAGATAAGATCCTTTGCATATGAGTATGCTTTAGCAAATCATTAAAAAATTGAAACTTCATGGATGAAAAATAAATGTGCAGGAACAATGGCTGCGAGATTTTCGCAAAAGATATAATAACAAGCTATCTCTACGTAAACCACAACCTACAAGTCTTGGTAGATCTTCTGCATTCAATAGAGAAACTGTAAGAATTGTATATAAAAATTACAAAAATGTTTTAGAACGTTATCATTTTGACCCATCAAATATTTGGAACTGTGATGAAACAGGAATTACCACAGTCCACGTACCACCAAAAATTCTAGCTCCAAAAGGTAAAAAACAAATAGGGAGCATAACTAGTGCTGAACGAGGCAACAATGTAACAATGATTGCAGCCATTAATGCTACTGGAAATAGCATCCCACCATTACTTGTATTTCCACGTGCTAAATTCAAAGACTACATGTTAAATAATTGTCCTCCTGGAAGTGTAGGAGCAGCTAATAAGTCTGGATGGTCAAATGAAGTCATATTTGTGCAATTTCTTGAACATTTTATTAGTAATGTGCGACCGTCAATTAAAAAACCTGTTCTTTTATTAATGGATAATCATGAGAGTCATGTAAACATTTCTGTTATTGAGTTAGCAAAAAAATCAGGCATAGTTTTAATAACATTTCATCCTCACACAACCCATAAAATGCAACCTCTTGATCGTGGTGTTTTTGGACCATTTAAAACTTTTTATAACAATGCCATGAATAACTGGATGATATCACCAGGCAATGCTGGTAAACCAGTCACAATTTATGATATATCTTACCTTGTTGGTCAAGCTTAACCTCATGCTTTTGTACCAAATAATATTATAAACAGTTTTAAATGTACTGGATTTTATCCATTTAATGAAAATATTTTTACTGATATTGACTTTTTAGCTGCAAATGTTACTGATAGGCCAATAGTGAATACTGAAGCTTGCCTTTCTAATGAGATTATTGATGTTAAAACTGCTCCATCCAGTGTACCATCAACGTCATCTATTGTTTTAGGGGAAATCCCTACTGTGAGTTTACCATCAAGATCAATTGTTTCACCTGAGATAATACAACCTCATCCTAAAGCCAAATTAAGAAAAACAAATACTTCAAAAAGACGTAATAGAAAATCATGTATTTTAACTGATACCCCTGAAATTAAAGTTATTTTAGATTCAAAATCTAATAACCAACAATTTAAAAAGACCTCTTCAAGCAAAAGAAAAAAAATGGCAAAGCAGATTATTTTTAGTCAGTCTGACATATGTTTAAATGATAAAAGCTCTAATGAAATTGATTTTGGAGTAAATATACTTGATAATGAAAGTGAAATTGTTTCTGGAGATTTTTTAATTGTCAAGTTGGCTGGAAAGAAATGCTCTAGATTTTATGTAGCAGAAGTTTTAGAAGTTGTTGGTATAGTTTACAAAATTAAGTATCTTAAGAAATCAGGAGACTTTTGTAACAAGTTTATAAGAGAAGATGACAATCTTTATGATTTGGAACTTAAGGATATTATTATGAAACTTCCACCACCAAGTATTGGTCATGGTTCATCTAGGCGTCAGTATCTTATGTTTGATGTTGATCTGACTATTTGCAATAGTTAATATATTTTACTCTTTTATCATTGTATTTTTTGTTGTCATCATTAAGATATTTTCTATAAAAAGCATTATGATCATATGTAAATGAATATAGACCGCCAGCTAACATAAGTTATAAAAATATATTTTTGCTCTTTTCTTATCTAAAATAATAAAAATAACTGTATATATTAGAAAATATGTTTTGTACAATTAAATCGCGTTTAAAATTTTGGACCTTAATCCTAATTATTTTATGTAAGTAGCATCTAACTAAAGAAAATATGTGACTTTATCTAAATAGTTATAATAACTGATTTTATTGAAAAAAATTAGTAATACTGAGTATCGTAACTTTAATACACAAGTCTTTGCAAGATTGTAAGGATTGATTTTTCTAGTTTTTTTTTAGACAATTAGGCTTGATTACAAAATAATTAGATTTTTTTTATTGATATAAGATGGACCAAAAGTTTCTATATAATATATAACAAGCTAAAATATTAAAAAGGGTTCAAACATTGCATGATTTTTTAATAACATTTTGGTCAAAGGAACAACGCGCATCGGTCAAAGGTACAACGTACGTGTTGAACCTTTGACCAATAGACTTCTTTTTTTAAAACGCGGGAAAAAGATACTTCTTGGTCAAATGAAAAAAAGTTCTAAGTATAATTTTTGGGCAAAATATAAGAGAATATTATAAAGTTTGAATGGTTTGGATTTACTCAATAGGCTACGCAAAAAACGTCTAAAGCAAAAAGTGGTCAAAGGTACAACAGGTTCCCCTACCTTATGGAATTAGCTTTAAATATATGTAAAGGAAGATCTAAATGAAAGGTTAGTGCACCTGGACACAAAACATTACAATTTACTAAAAACCTGAAAACCTTAATTTTTTTATTCTGTCTAAATATTTTCCCAAACAGAAATGACTGTTTTTTTTTGTGTTACTTGAGAAAAAAACTACTTCATATAGAAAATGGTTTTGTAGTCACAGTCATCACAAAATCTGAAGTTGCCTGTTGTGCAATAAACAAAGATATTATTTATTATATGTGTTTGCTTTTTGTTCCAATAATTAGAGCAAAAGCATATAATAAATAATATAAAAAATAAGTGTATTGAAGTCAAGTACTAATTAGAACAAGTCCATTTACTAATTTAATTAGCATATGGATTTGTTATAATTAGTAATTGACTTCAATTTACATACTTTTTCTTTCCTTTTGATTTTTCAGTTGAATTTTCTTGAATACTAGTTTTTTAGAATATTAGAAACTAGGGCCGTCTGGGGGGGGGGGGGGGGGGGGGAGAAATGAAAAAAAAGTACCTAAAAAAAAAAGCTTTCTTCATCTATAATATCGGGAAATTTTGATAAATAAGGGCGCCAATCAGGGTTGCTGTCCCAGGCAGCATGACGGCTCTCGGCGACCCTGTTAGTAACCTTCCTTTATGTATGTATGTTTTTTTTTTTAATATTTTTAATTTTAATAATTTTTAATATCTATTTTATTTTAGACTTTAATTATACATTAATCTTGAATTTTCATTGAAACATCTTTCCCAAAAGAAATAAAAAAGTATGACAAACAATGCAATAGAATAAATTATGCCTATAAAAAAAACGGTTATTTTCATAGCCACATATATTTAAAAACCTTGTTCTATCTGAACATTCATGTGTTTGTTACAGAGTAACTGAAGCAAGTTAAGTTTTTTATATAAATAATTTTTTCATTATAATACAAATCTATATGATACTCGTCTGAATTTGAAGATAACTATGTGTATATATTATAATATTTGTTTTAATTGCATACTCTCCTTTGCATAAAGAAGATTCATTGACTAGATTAAGAAGATATTTTAAAACTGCTTTTTCAGACAAGCTATAAAAAACTTACATCTTCAGATTAGTTAATATTTGGTGATAAAGCACTTTAAAAACAAAAATTCACAGTAAATTTTTTTTAATTAACAAAACCTTTATAATTTTTTTCTGTTGAATATCTCCTTATACTTATCAACATTATTTCATTTTAGTGTAAATACTGTTGAGAAACAGTTTGTTGGATACTGTTGCAAAATGGTTTTAATTAATTAATTTTCAAGATCTGAAATTTACTCAATTGATCATTAACTAACAGTTTAGGAAAAAAAAAAAAAATCTAAGGTAAGAATAATTTTGTTTATTGTTGACATTAAAAAATGGTTTCCATATTTGAATATGATAAAGGTTTGTATCCAGTGCATGATCTCATAATCTTGGTAGAAGCTAAATCATGGAACATTGAAGAGGTTACTATACCATGGATGGAGGCAGAAGAAAAATTTTGCATGTTTCAGGAAATTTTCTCCTACAAAATTGATGTTAATGATTTTAGAAACTTTGTTGAAAGTGTAATACAGAATGATGAATACCACACCATACCACCAAGTATTAGAAGGGCCAAAAGTATTGTGAATACCATAGCTGTCAGTTCAGCAGAAGCTGTAAGAGGCCTTTAAAAAATGAATATTATCTATTCAAACAAAAGAAGTAGGTTTTTTGTTAAAAATGTGAACAATTTAATGACTGCTGTGAACAATTTAATGAGATGTGAAGAATTTAATGATTTGCTGGGTCTACCACTGGAAGACTGGGATCCCCAATCAACTGTCAAATCATGGCTAAGACAAAATCATTCTGCTGAAGACAGTTGTGTAAAACAAAAAAAGTCTGCAATAAAAATCAAGCTACTATTTGGAATTACTTGAAATGTGTATGAGTTGTATTTGTTTTTTTTTTACTTTGTTTATATGCATAAACATTATTTACAATTGCAAATCTATAGTACTTGGATGCATCATGCACCAAAAAAGCGATGGTAGTTCTAATATTTAAGATAAAACGGGTTCCTAAACATTTGAATCCCACCACTGGATAAAAGTAATTAGTTTTTTTTGTGTGCATTTTTCAGCTCAATGCAGTTTCATCGCTTGGTATATACCATGTGAGTATATACCAGAAAATATCATTATAAGTTGATACATTAACTTAAAATGATACTTTCTGGAAATTTCTAGAAGAAAGAAAGGTTTTATGGGTGGTATCACATCCAAAATGTGCATATAATAATATAGAGATGATGGATTCATAAACAACAACTCTAAAATGTTTTGTTTTTTTGTAACCCCCAGATTTTGACCATTGCTATGAAAACATCAAATGTTTTAAGTGACCCACATTTGTGAAGCGTCTTAGATTTAACACCACATTTATTATTAACAAAATTTTCAATTTTTATGTCACAAGTCCCATGGTAATTCATTTTGTGGTTTAAGCTAAAAACAATATTATACAGAAATTTGAATGGCTTTCAGCAAGATTTTGTAAGTCTGCTAAAAGGATATGTGCTTTAAGATCACATATTTTGCTTATTTGGTTAGTAGAAATTTTTGCTTGGAAGATGACAGACATTGCTCTTAATCTTTCAATGAGATCACAACACCCATAAGGCTATTGTGATCTCATTGAAAGATTAAGATAATTTGTATTTTTACAAAATTTATTTAGATCTAGATTAGCCACATCATGTCCCTGATTATATCTGCTCTAAATTCACCTCCAGGCTAAATTCAGAGCAGATAAAGTGATATAGATTTGTTGATTTTTTAAATTTGAAAAGTAGTGGCTTCTTGTTAACACTTTTTTGTACAATAGGCAAACAGTTTTTCTGCTGTCATCATTTTTTGTTTGTATTGGAATTTTTTTAATTTTATTTTATTTGGCAAATAAATATTTATTTTCAGTCCGTCACAAAGTAGAATTGTCCACTGTAACAAGTAAATAGCAAAAGATGTTGCAAGCGCTTTCCCAGAGAAAAATAAACAAAACTTTTATTTAGCCTTTTTAATTGAAAAGAATTAAAAAAAAAAAAATGCAAAATAGCTTTACAATGAAGCTGTCATGCTGATTTACAAGAATGGCTTAAAATATCTTGTGGTACTGTAAAATACCTTTTTGGTTAACTCTTTTAAAATTTATTATCTTTGCTCTATAAAATAAACAAAAACTTCTATAAAAACGTCTGTGAAATAAGCTAAAACTAATTTTTTTTAAAACTTGATCAAATACCTTTTGCCTTTGCAGATATTTGAAATGATTACTAACTTAAAGTGAGTTATAAAGGGTATAAAAATATTAGTTCTTGTATTCTTGTCTTGATAAGAAGCCAACACTCTCTGATTGCTTGGAGGGGGCATTTGAGCTTGAAAAGGATCTTACTTCTGCTGCATCATGGCACTCAGTGGCTGGTAAACCTTAACTCAGATAAAACTCAAATTTTTTTCAGCAAATCGTTATCACAATCAATTAGATCTTCTTATATTTATGAACCGAAATGTACTTGATGAGTCATCTACCCTTTATCTTGTAGGATTAACTATTATTTCCAATCTTTCTTGGAAACCATATATCATATCAATTGCAAAATCCGTCATTGTTTGGAATACTGTTGCCATATCTGGGGCAGACCTTCCAATAATTCCTTTTTTCTTTTACACAAGGTGCAAAAACGCTCTAAAGAGCTAGCGTCTCTTTTGCTATCTCCTAAAATTCATTCTCCTGTTACTCGTCATTCAAATAAGTCTCATCCTTTAACTGTGACTTCATCAAATCATCATTTAATTTATTTTATTAATAATAACATTGCTTGCAGCCTTGTTGGAAGTGATGTAACTGGAAGTGAAGAAGTTAAAAAAAGTTTTATAGAGATTTAAAAAATTATATCATTTTTAATTTAATATTTAGAGAGGCTAAAGGTGAACATTCTTTAATAAAGCAATTTTCCCTGTTTGTTTTTTTTAATTTTGTTCTGATTTACTCCTAACATTGCTGCAAGCAACCACTATTAAGTTGGGAGTTACTAGAGAAAAAAAGAATACAGTTATAGAGCAAGGAAATAGTTAACAGAAGAGTTGTAGGTTGTATAAGACAGGAAAACATGAAGAGGGGAGAGAGTTTCAAATAGTTAAAGTACAGGGAAAAAAACTAGACAAAGAAAAGTTTTTAGAGAATAAAGGGACAGATATAGTAAATGAATGAGACTTTGCTGAGTGATTAGTCAAATAATAAACAATCTTAATAGGAATAGGCCCCAAAATTATTTGAAAAAAAAATGACTTCTTTTAAAAATGCACGTTTTTAATGCTTCATATTTTTAATATTTTACGTCTAATGTTTCAATGTAAAGAAGATTTTTCACCTTGTTTATTTAAATCTTTTAAGTTTCAAACCTAAAAATAAATTTTTTGCATCAAATGCAACCTCAATGCCTTTTTTCTGTAAAATGATAAACTAGTTATTTCTCAATTAGCAAGGTTCTTTTCTCGAAAACAAAATAGTATTATCAAACTTTGATTTTTCTATTAAACTGCTTTATTTTTACAGAAGCTTTAAAAAGCAGTCACAACCATATAAATTGGCTTATATTTTATATTAATGTTCTTCATCTGATACATTATTATTTCTAAATATATGATTATCACAGCACAGTATTACAATACCATTCTAACAATAACTAAATTTAATAGTACTTTTTAACGGTATGGTTTATATCTTTTTTTTAGCAAGTTAGCAACATAATAAAACTATTTGAATTATAAAAATCTAGTAATGTTTCAATAACTTTTAGTTAGAGTTGAGAAAATTGCATCAATTTTTTTAAGATTTTTTTTGACTTTTAATGATGAAGACTTAATAAGATGTTAATTCGGAAACATTTTAAAATAAAAATAAGAATTACCTTAAAATTTTATTGATATCGTAAATCTGTCTCTTTTAATTTGTAGATTTTTATACCTGACCAGTTACTTTATGATTTAAAAGATAAACATCTTTCAGAGGTTTAACTATTAAAATCATATCTAAAAGTACAATGTAAGGTAGCTTTGCTCCACATCACTAAAAAATTTTTTTTTAAATGTTAGCTGTCAATTTTACAAACAACTTTCCTTTACAATAGTTATAAAATAAAATGCCTAATATTTATTAGCATTATTTTGGATTAAAAATAACATTTGTTACCTCTGTTAAAATGTATTAGCCTCATTAAAATAAACTAAAACTTATTTGCAGAGAAACTTGAGCAATTACCTAATAATTTTGTTTCTAAATATTTGAACTAATTACTCACATTAAGTAAGTTGCAGATCTCATCTGAAAAATTGAAAAACTATATCAGTCTTGAACGCCATTTTTTTATGTTTAGTGACGCTAAAGGTAGATTTCCTAATGAAGCAATTTTTTATATCTCTTGCTAATTAAGATATAACTATTATTAAATAACCATGTACAAATTGCTAAATAAGATATAAGTCTAGATAATTAAAATAAAATCAAGAAAAAAGTTAGTTAAGTGATGAAAGTTATATTGGATTACGTAGTCATTGAGTTTGGTGATTGCAAGAAATATTTAGGGATTATTATTGATTAGCAACCTAACTATACTGAGCACATAGAACATATCTCCAATAAAATTGCAAGTAAAACTGGATATCTTGGTAGAATAAGCAAATATTTAACTCGATGGACTAAAAAGATAATCTTTCTAACTATAATTGCTCACCACTATGAATACTGTGCTTTTATTTTTCTTGATATAAACAATAATAACTTAAACACTTTAGAAAAACTACAAAACAAAGCAATGAGAATCATATTAAAATGTGACTGGTCAACTCACAAAACAGAAATGTTAAAATTGCTTGGTTGGATCAGTGAAAAAAATTATATAATTTTTAAATCACTACGTTTAATTCACAATGTTACACCAACTTAAATGATATTTTTAAACAGTTCTATTTAAAAAAGAGTTACATCAACATAACACTAGACAAGCTAGTTATTTTCATAGAAGTAGCCAAAATAATAGAGCAGGACAGAAGTTATCGTTTGTGTGTGGTTTGAAACTATAACATGAAACAGCTTGTGGATTTGTTCAACTGGACTCCGAAAAATTCAAAAAAAAACTACACCAAACTTTAAACATTACAAATATATATATATATATATATATATATATATATATATATATATATATATATATATATATATATATATATATAAATATATATATATATATATATATATATATATATATATATATATATATATATATGTATATGTATATATATATATATATATATATATATATATATATATATATATATATATATATATATATATATATATATATATGTATATATATATATATATATATATATATATATATATATATATATATATATATATATATATATATATATATATATATATATATATATATATTATTTTTCATAAACGCAAACAGTATGTGTCAACCCACTTTTGTTTTACTTATTTATGAGCCAAAATATAATAAAAACTTGCTAATGCGGCAAAATAAAATAAAATGCGGCAAGCGATAACATCGACCTACTTTAAAGTTACGTTAACGTCTGCTAACCATAAAAGTTTATGTTTTTGTGATTTATCAACAACTTTTGAATACATAAATGCTTATCAAATAATCTATAGGTTTTGGGTCATTATGCCACTCTTGTGATTACTCTATTGTCTTAACAGTTATTTTGCAATCCTCTATTATTTTAGGTTGTACAAAGTCACAAAGGTTAACTTTATTCAGGGATTATCTTTTTCCGGATTTTCCGGAATTCCGGATATTTTTACACATTTTTATTTTTTCCGGATATCCAAATAGCTATCTGGAAATATAAATTAAAAATATTTTTTTTGCCATCAAATAATTAAAACAGTAAAAGTATCTTTCATCAATTACTTAATGCTATATTTTACTCAGGTAAGACATTACTTTTGCAAATATTTTTTTCTTATTTGTACGCAAGACAAATTGGAGTTATTGCTCAGCTTTACGTAAATAAAAGTTTGGGCAAAATCTCTGAAAATTTTATTTACGTAAAGTTGAGCAATTATTCGAAAAACACTGAGTAAAAGCAACTTTTTATTCACCCAGCCTCTTAAAAAATATATGCATGTATTTATATTATGAGTTTGAGTTTCAGTTTGATATATCCAGTAACCAAATTAATACATAATGTAAATAAATGCCGCAAAAATGCCGTAATAATAGTAAGAAAGAAAAAAATATATATATATGTATATATTTAAATGTTACATAATTAAGTTGATGATGAAACTTTTTCAGGAGTCTCAATGCTGATTTTACAGTTTACCACATCGAAATCCGCTCTTTAAATATATTCAAAGTTGGAGCGTTTACAGTGTGCTGTGTGAGAGAGTTCCAATGGACCGCAACTCTGTTTGTGAAAAAATTTAATCTCTCCTCCCATCCTCTTAAGAATTGTCGGTTGAGCTGCTTGTTATAGCCAAGCAGGTTGTACACCTCACGCCCAATTAGTTGGTGCTGTGAGACCAAAAAGTGAACATCATCAATGTTGTTAAAAATTTTGAATTAATGGATTATATCTCCACGTAAGCAACGGTCTTGAGCATTCTCGAGTAACTTAATGTATGTTTCTAGATACGGGGAACTGGCTTGAATGGCGAATTCTCGATGTGGCCGGGTATACGTTATATAGAGTGTGGGCCATAAAGTTAAGCTTCTACTGCGGATAGCATTTTTAAGCCTTTCTAACATGCAATTGGCTGTGGATGCTGCTTTTTCAACTTGCGCTCTGACTTTGGTTGTTTGAGATGAGAATTCCATGGTCACATTCACGTTCGATCCAAAGTAGCATCTTGTTGTGAATGCCGTATGCTTTCAGTTAATGTAGGAGACATTTATGCGGGACTTTATTGAACGCCTTATCAAAATTGGTGTAGATAATATCAGCACTGTAACCTTGGTGCATAGCCTCAGTAAGTTATTGCGAGCTTCGAGGAGGTTAGTCCATCATTCTTTTTTACGAAGAAAACTGTGTTGATGCTTGGAGATTAGATTCTTTTCCACGCAATGCGCCATAATATGTTTGTGAATTATTCTTTCCATTACTTTGCACGATATTGAGGTTAGGGAGACTGGTCAATAATTATGAGCCTTAAGCTTTCTCCCTTTCTTAAAGATGGGAGTAATGTTAGATTTTTTCTAAAGCTCAGTTACAGAGCCAACCTTTAAAAAAATGTGTGTATGTATTTAAATTATAAAATAAGTTTTGAGTTAACTAAAATTACCAAATCAATTTATTTATTGAGATATTAACAAATAAGCATTTATTGTTTTGCCCTATATTTCTGCAGTGTTTATTTAAAAAAAATCAAAGATTTTTTTAAAATGAATTCTGCAGAATGTACCTTTAGGGAAAAAAATAATGGTGTTAAAATCAAAACTTACCTTCAAGAAAAATAAAATGGCGTTAAAAATTATTTATCGAAAAGTTTTTTGCTTATGCTTTGATATATACTTTGTTTTGGAACGTTTAAATAATATGAAACTTATTTTTTAAGGATTATTTAAGATATATAAATACTATTTTATTTTTATTTTACGTGCAGTCATATAACTGCTTTTATACGAAAGGGTTAAAATAATTTTATATGTATAGAAGAATATCTGCCAAAAATTTTTTTCAAGCACATGAAAATAGACACCTTTCTTTTCAAGCACATGAGAAGTACATGAGAATACTTAAATACACAAAAAGCGTTTTTATTCCCGGATTTTTCCGGATGTCTTAAAAATATTTTTCCGGATTTTTTCCGGGTATTATAAGGAAAAAATTTTTTCCGATATTTTAAATATGACCGGAATAATCTATGTTTATTGTCATCTTTTACCATGCTGCATCCATTATTCTTTAGACAGCCATCCTTCCCAAGCTTGTTCTCAATCAATTTCACAAACAAACACTTTACTATCTAAATCAAAATACAATATTTAAATTATCTAACCAAGTATGAGTTACTATCAAAATAATAATAATAAAAATAATGATAATAGTATTAATAATAATAATAATAATAATAATAATAATAATAATAATAATAATAATATTATTAGCAGGAAAAAAAATTCATAATTAAAGACAATGACAACAAAAATTTATTAAAAAGTAAAGAATAGATAGTCGAATATAAAGAGATTAATAAGTAGATAGATAAACAAAGAATGTCAGAATATTATTTTTTTTTTAATATTACAAAATGAAAAATTTAAGGAAAGTATTAAATACAGCAAATTGAAAAGCAGACAAAAATAAATGAATAAATAAAGAATTAGAAATAGATGAATAAACAAACTATTTCAAAATGCTTTTATCATTTTAAAGAGGGAATTTTTAATATGATTAGATACCTCATCTTCACTTACAGGATCAATGAAGAAGGAATTAGTATTAAGCAAATTAAGAATGTCACTATAAGCACAATTTGGTGGCATGATTTCATCGAGAAGTTTTTTATGAGTAGAAATAAAATAATTGTTAAATAAATTTAAAACAGTGGCATGGTCTGCAATAAAATTTTGATTCAGATTTTCTGAGTAGTTGTTTTATAAATGATGCTTTAATATTTATGATATCTTTTATGCCTTTCCATGTATTTTTCATGCTGTTCACGTTGTTATGTAAAATAATATATATATGTATGTAGACGATATTTTGTCTGACTTTTTTGCGCAAAGTTTGATAAGTTTTGAAAATTTTCCGGAAGACTTCGCGCAAAAAAGTCAATTTAAATTTGATGATTGTCATTTTTATGACAAATCTGTAAATGATTTGATGATCATTTACAGATTTGTCATAAAAATGACTAGGATCATAGAGTTATTTCCAATAACTAACTTAGCCTTTTTTTTTAGATGCCCCAAGAAGTCCTTACGGTCTTATCACAGAGCACCGCGGATGAGCATTTAATCGTAAGTTCACGCCTCCTTCCTAACCGATGTCGCAAAACTTGTCCAGAGGTGGGGTTTGAACAACGGATCCTTTGTTTCTGAGGCAAATGGGCTACTGCTGCGCCACGGCTATTCACTTTGTCACTTCTTGCTTCGAATCTGTTAAATTTTCAGTGAACTTTTCACAGTTTGTCTGATATGTTTTGTTTGTCTGATTTTTTTAATAAGGGCCTATCACAAAAAACTTTACTTTCTAGTAACAAGAGGACAACACATTTGTTCATATTTGGCAAATATAAATACATACTGCGTATAAATTATATTTATATCGATACTGAGACAAAAACAAAATTTTAAAACTAGGAATATAATTATCTTTATATAGTTTTCTTTGAATAACCTGCTATTAGTAGCCTTGGTAACCTGCAATTTTATGCTTTATGACACTTTGTTGAAAATTTATTTTGTCTCAAATATTATATAAGTAAATAGATTTTGATGTGTTTTTCAAGGCAGATATGTTTCGATCACTTAGATACATCTTTAGAGGTTATTTTGTTTTAATCGATATTAATTTTCTTGTTTGTAATTTAACAAAAAAAATAAAGTACGATTATTATTATTATTATTATTATTATTATTATTATAGTATTATGCGATCGTTAATTCATCAGCGGGTTTTAATTTTTTATTAACCTACTCGAAAGAGTGGCTTAAAAAACATGAAGTAAAAATAACTTCAACTGAAAACCTTTTTAAAAAAGCAGTGTGAAATAAATTGCTTTAAACATTTGTGACGCTACAAAAATAATCAGGCTTAATACTTAGTTTATAAATATAAACTTTTAATTGCGAAAAAAGTTAAATAATGTTAACTAAAAACTGTTTTTGTAGAAACAAGATTTATTAATTATTAATTGTGGTTAGCTTTGAAAATAAAAAAGTAAAATAAAAATGCAAGATCATAAATTAAAACGTTACAAGGTCATGAACTTCAAAGTAATTTTGTGACGTTTGATCTGCTTAACTTTTTTTATTGTTTTAGAAAGAAAATTGTTTCAGAAAAACAACTTTTCTAAGTATATAAAAAACTTGTTATCTTTTTGAGTTATCGTTTTGATTAACCCTGATTTTACTTTCATAATTAAGATAATTTTTAGACAAATCGTTTTAAAAGTATCTTTTAAGTTTCGAATAAATACGTCTTAAACAAAAAAAAAAGTTAACTTCCAACAGCCTCGACTTGATGGTGTTTGAAACTAAAAGTATTAAAACCTCAGTGTTTTAGGAATTGAAAACTATATTTGGATTAAAGTTGACACATTTATAATTTTTTGCGAAATTCTTTAGGTCATAGCATGATTAGTAAGGAGTTTCTCTTTAAACAAGTTAAGGGATTTTTAGAAAGTCATAAGCATAATGAAGCAAGCAAAGTTATTACTTTTCTTGCTTGATTAAAGTAATAACAAGATAAGAAAATTTATGATAAAAAAAATTATAACTTTATTCAAGTTATAACTTCTCTCCGCTTTTTAAAACTTTTAGACGTTTTAGACGTTTATGTAAAATTAACATGAGATGCAAAGCATAAAAAGTATAAACAACAAATCGAATAATATACTTACATATATTAAAGCGGGATAGGAGTAAGCTTATTGGAGTTTATTTATTTGCACTCGGAGTTTTGAGAGTTAAATGATAAATCCAAAACAGTATTGTTTTCCTAAGTAAACGTAAAAACTTCAATAAATCATTATTAATTAATAAATTAATCTCAGCAAGGGATTCATTCATTCAAATTCCATTCTTTTGTTTTTGTAAGTGCATACTACGTTATACTCAAGAAGTGCATTCATGTTTTGATTAAGGATTCTATCCGATCTTTGATTAGGATTATCGTGATTAAGAATCAAATAATAACCATAATAAATAATCTCATTTATACGAAGTAAAAAACTTTGTAATAAAGTTGTTCTTTCTATTTGATTGAAGTTATTGTCAACTGTGGAAAAATGGTGCACTTGTTTGGAAAAATTGTTTTCATTTTTTTTACTTTTTCAAGTATTATTTCTTTATGTTTTGGGTGGGATGATTATTTAAGACTGATGGATGGCGATGTTCAAAAAAAAATTGATGTGGACTTTTCTAATTATATTATTCCGACACCACAACGGTGTATGAAAAGACCGACTTTGTTAAGCGTCAAGCAAGACGGTTGCGAACACCTTGCGATTTGGAATGAGAAATGTATTTGTGAATTTGATAGTGCCAAAAAAGATTCTACTGACAGATCGTTCAATATTTATGAAAAAATCTTATTTTTAAAATGTTTTGAGGATAGTAACAAAACTATAGTTCAATATCGACCTATTGTTGCTTTAATAGTTGAAGATTGCGGTTGCGGGTCGTGTGCTCTTGAAGTAAGTGTCAAGATGAGGTGAGTGCCAGAGTAATTGAAAATAATCCTTTCATTGATTGTTTACAAAAGAAGTTTTATTTAGTTTTAAATCGACTAACATTTTTTTATACATAATAAAAAACGATTTATAAACCTATTTTTTATGGAAAGCACAGATTATTAATCAAAAAGATTGTTTCAAATTTTTATGGAGAATTCAGCGCTAAACTTATAAAGATTTATTGTGTTTTTCTACGGAAAAGCCGTGACAATAACAACTCTACTATGCTTATCAATTTCTACATTTTTTGCTAAATTTTTCCTTTAATTTAAAATGATGTGAAGATGTTGTTTGAGAAATACAATAAAACATTTGTAAATTTCTATTTTTGTTATTTTATATTATTTACAAAATTTTTTTAGTTTTTCGAAGTTCTTTAAATAATATTTTTAATTATCATTTTGTATAGAATACCTACCATTAGCCCTGTTAATCGATTCATTTCATCAAACAACTTTTTCCTTATTACTGCAACGAAAATAAACAAACTGTAATCTTCGTTTAAGTAAATGTCCGTTCCTTTAAGTTTATACATGTTTAATAATTTTTGTAACTTATTCCTGTAGCTCAACAGCCTAATAACTACTATTATCGCGTTTTTGATCCTTATTTTCCTGTTTCGGTCCTTATTTTCCTGTTGCGTTCTTATTTTCTTATTGCTTTCTTATTTTCCTGTTAAAGGAAAGTATTATTACGCTTATGCATAGCTCCTGTAATATTTAGAATATTTTCAAAAAATTTTCCTTTTTTTTTCTCCGACTATTATTTATTTTTGATTGGGTCACCAAGTTGAAGATTACGTCCTCTTTACCCGACCTCCAATGGTATTACTTTATTTTTTTATGAATACTCGATTTCTGTTATGTTTTAAATTTTTTTCCCTTGTGATAATCAAGTCATGGGGCTCTTGAGTAAAATTAAAATTCTATTCAGTATTACTTTGAACACATTTGCATTTTCTCATCCGTTTATTGACATTCTTATGTCAATGAACGGTTTCGTTTCTTTCGAGCTGTTTTCCTTGGGTTTTATAACATTTTTTTATTAAAATTGTTTCTGAAATAAAGCCATCAATTCTGGTAACTTTAAGTTTCCACAGAAGTTAATTGACTGTAACTTTTTTTCTGACTTTATTAAGGCAAGAATCTTTAATTTTTTTTTTGTTGTTGTTGTTGATATTTTTATTATAACTTGTTGAATTATTCTTTTATGTTAGAACTTATTTGTTATGATTTTTAACTAAACACTTTAAACTTTTTATTTTATTATCTTATTTTTTTTATTTTGTTTATATATATATATATATATATATATATATATATATATATATATATATATATATATATATATATATATATATATATATATATATATATATATATATATATATATGTCTATATATATATATATATATATATATATATATATATATATATATATATATATATATATATATATATATATATATACATCTAAACATAATCAAGTACATCTTTTTTTAAACAAACACGTCCGATCACTCTAGAAACTTCCGTACTTTACTTTACAGTAATTAACGATTTTGAGTCATTAACAATTGAAACTTTAAATAAAAACACTAAATACGTAATAGTGCATGTTTTATATAGACCTCTTTTTAGGTCGTATTAAAATCTTAAAAAAGCACATAAAATGTTATGCCGCAAATGAAGCTGTTTGTATTAAATGCGTTTACCTTGTGGGCGATCTGAAATGCGCTAGATCATGACTTAAATAGAAATGTCACATATTTTTTACTCTAGTATTTAAAAACAGATTTGTTCCAACCATAAGTAGATCAATTAGAATCAAAATAGTTGGAACTCAATTAATCAAATTAACTCGAATAGGTCTAAAACACAAATATTAAAACTAGAATATTTACATTCGATATAAAGGGAAATTTTCCAAAATATATTTTAACAAAAAATGATTTTAACACATCTTTGAAAATATAAAGATAAATAAGCGAATTAATAATGACGTTTATATTAAACCTTTTAATCAATCTCTATTTTCTGAAGACATAAAACAAATTTGCAAACGAAAAAAAACTAGCGAAGCCTATGAAATTTTTAAAAAAGTATTTCTGAAACATTATTAAAAAATGCATTTCCAAAACTAAAAAAAATTAAAACCAAAAGGTTTTTGAACCCATGGAAAATTGCCAGTGCAGTATGGGATTTTTACTCAAACTTTTTTTTGCTCCCGCAAAAAAAATCTGATACGAAACTTTTACCGCAAAGTAAAGAACGCGTATAAGATTTTTACTGCAAAGTAAAAAAAGTGTTGAAGGAGATAGTGGAAGGAAGGACGCGGGTATGTGGGAAGAGGGTGCCGATGCCATTGGCAACTTTTATGCGTTAAAACTTTATCTTTAACTATGAGTAAAGACGCGGAAGCATAAAAGTAGAAAAGCAAACTAATAACCTTCTTTTAGTTTGAAGTAAACTTCATACTAAAAGATCATTATTAGTTTGTTCGACAACCAGTTACCAACTTATCCTAATGTTATAAAGTTCTAAAACCTGACAGAGCAGACACTAAAATGCAAATGGAACAATAAAGATCCTTCACATATGTGTAATGTGGCAGAAAGAGTGTCGATAGAAATAGAAAAAATATTGGACAAAACTTCCTTATCACATGTAAGCCACCGTTGTGTTTAAGAATTCTTACACGTGTAACACAAGACATTAATTAATTAGCTGAAGCCATATAAATCTAGGAAAGACTCAAAAACATGCAGAGAGAAAAGTCGCTGTTTAAAGATGAAACAATTTAACTCTTTAAAGTCTGCTTCTGCAAATGTTCTTTCAAATCTCAGTGTCAGTGAGAGAAGTCAAGAAAGATACCCACAATTGAACGTGACTTTCTAAAGGATTAGCAGGTTTTACGCTGTATGATCATAACTGGAGTTTATGAAGTCCACGAGATTGCAAAAGCGATATATCCGTAAAGAATCGACATAGAGGCATAATCTGCCATTGAAGATATCAGTGATAAATATTCGGATTTATGTGACGAAGTTTCTTCTGCGGAAGAGGAAATCGATACCAGCAATAACAATTCTGATGACGATTCCTTAGGTCCTATTAAAATATATCAAAAATTGAATTCAAGTAAATGAGAGTTAAGCTAACGTTTTTGGCGTTTGTGTGTGATCGATGCAACGGATTTATTAAAATCCATTAGTTTTGGTATTTTCAATCTTGATTTCAAGCCCGCTTGAAAGATCGAAAATGTCAAAACTAGACACCAAATCCTAACTTCATTTACAGTTATAAAAATATGTTAGAAAGTTTGCGTAAGTTTTTCCTTCAAAGATACGGTTCTTATTACTATAATTTTTATAATATTTTTACAGACTGTTAAAAAGTTAAACTGTAACATAAATATCTTAGCTTAAAAATTTTTTTTTTTAAAGTTGATTGCTTTTTTTTTATCAAAAAATGTATATATTTAGATTAATAGTGAAACCAATACATGCTTCAAATTGTCTAATTGTTGTCCACATTATAACTGCATGCTTTAGAAAGTTTTTAGAGCTATCCAACAAAGATTTTAAGAATTTTTAGTTTATATTAAGCATAAAAAAATAACACTAACGTTACATCAAAATGTTTTTAATTTTTTTTTATCTTTGTTACATGGTGTAATATACTTATGTAAAGTATAAAGTATAAATGTTTTGTATTAGTATAAAAATTGTAAAAAATTATCTTCATACATAGTTACATTATATGACATTCAATTACTAAGATTTTATTTGAAAATACATAATACTAATCTTCCTAAACTTTCTTGGTTTAACTTTCAGTTGAAACTTTCTTAAACTTTCTTGGCATACTTTCAGATAAAAGAAATTGTTTTACAAAAAAAAAAGTAAAGAAAAAAAGACTCCTCAAATATTGTTAAAAATTTAGAAAAAAATCTTTACTTTTTTTAATTCCAACAATAATTCAAAAACTTTTTTTTTCAATTCAATTCAATTCAAAAACAGATTTTCTCATTTTTTTCTCATCTAATTCTTTTTTAAAAACTTTTATAAAATAAATTTTTAATAAAGTTTAAAATAAGATTTTGATTGTTTGATAAGATTTTGAACAGTTTTCTAGGTCTGCCTCTTTTTTAAATTCTCATTTTTTAATACTAAAAAGATATCCTATCCCGTTTACTTATTTTTTAGAGTAAGCATTTTGCAAATCTTCAAAAACATTTCTATTTGGATGCGTATTAGCTAAGGGCGTACCATATTGGAAATTTTGAATTCTGACCGGAACCGAATTTGTAAATAAAATTCCAGAACGAATTATACTTATAACTTATACTTATATGTAATTTTTTACCTTTAAAATTGAAAGTGAAATCCTGCACCTCAGCATCGTGGCTAGATAATGTATATTTATAAACTATTGTATATATATGACCTATTTCATTAATTTGATTCTTGTTTCATTTAGATCTAATATGTTGTTTTTATTTTTTTTAATAATTTTACTGATAGTTTTAGCCTGCATAATATTTATATTTAAAACTATTTCTTTGTTTTCTATTCTAATAATGAAAATAAGACTATTCTCAGAGGCAGGTAACATATTATAAAATGAGCTAGTTTGTTGCCCAAAACTAGATAGCAACCACTTTTTGCTCCACAATATTCTTAAACTTCTAAATATTCTTACATAATTAATTACTGCGAATACAATTACTATGAGTTAATTAAGATTTTTTTTTACCTGGTTTACCTATAGTTCTTTATTGACTTGTGGAATATTTTTTGATTTAATTTACACAGTCGGCATCCGTGTTTAAAAAAAAAGGAAAAAATATGGAATATTGTAAATCCGGCCGGAACCGGAGTTACAATTTTACAGACGATGGTACATCCATCTTTCAGATGCCCCTTTAAACATGAGTAATTTTAAAAAGAATTTAAATTAAAACCATATGCAATCATAAATATGTATGGTTGCATACGCTTTTAAAATGATTTATTTTTTTATGATGCATACTGATAGGAAATAGGCTGTAGACCCTTTAAATGTATATGTAGATCCTTTAAAAGGCTTATTTGGATTAAGGAGTAAAAAGGTAAGACTCCTCCTTGAAAAAATAGTTTTTATAATGTCAAACCTTAATTAAATTTTTGAAATGAAATGATCAAGAGCAACGTTGAAGATTATAACTTAAATTGTTGCTTAGGGCTCTCGTCGTATAAAATTGCATTGGCTGGTTCATAGCAAAACCGTTTTGCTCTCTTCTTTCGTTTTGTCAAAAATTCAGTGTCTGGAAATTTCCAAAAGATGCCTCAAGCTGGAATCCCATTTTTTTACTTTGCGTTTAACAGATTTGACCGAGGCCATACTAGTTTTCAAATAAGGAGCTCAAATAGACACTCCATATTTGGATATGGTGTGATTTTATAAAAACTTTATATTATTTGAAAGCTATATTTTCATTAAGGTGAGGTGAATGTTTTTTTCTGCATACCAAGAGTTTGTAAGGATTTAGACACAACTGTTGAATATGTGTGCTCCACTTGAGGTTAGATGTAAAAATGATTCCCAAATCATGCTCTTTAGTAGAGCTTCTCGGACATTGATTCAATATTTAGTTATTTTGCAGAAAGTAATTATTAATGAGGGTTGTTTTGATTGTAATTAATTACGCAGCACTTTGAAATGATTAACTTAAGTTACCTTGACTCGCATACTAAGCGTAGACGATCCTGCAGATCAACAAGATTAGACTGCAAACAAAGTTTTCGAAAAAAGTTTAATATGATTGGCAAATTAGAAGTTTCAGTGAGTTTTGCAAGATTATTTGTGTCCAAAATGAAGAGAAGTGGGTCGAGAACAGAATTTTGAGGAACACGACTGGGAACATCAACCCATGCATAACTGGTATTGTTAATTGTGACGTTTTACCTTCTGCCCACTAAAAAAGCTTTTAATCCATTTTAGGAGTTTGCCGTTTATTCCAAAAGATAATTTTAACATAAGTCTGTTGCGAGGTACAAAATCAAACGGCGAAATCAAGATAGGTTACATCAATAAACTGGAGAAATGCTACGTGGCGAGATTCTACATGGTGAGATACTACATCATGAGATGCTATGGAAGAAGAAATAATATCAGTAATCTGTATTAGATTAGTTACGCATGATTTATGATGAAGGAAGCAATGTTGATTTGCAGAAAGCATTTTGTTATTGTTAATGTACTTTAAAATTTTGTTCTTTACAAAATTTTCGAAGATTTTACAGGCAACAGAGTTTAATGAAAAAGATTTATAGTTGCAGAAATTAATTTATCTCCCTTTTATTTTATAGACCGGACTTATACTCGCTAACTTCCACAGAATTAAAGGATTCATGAAAGATTTTTGTAAATGGAGTTGCGAAGCTTTTGACGCATATCTTAAGTATTAAAGAATGCAAGCCGTCAGATCCGAAAGATTTATAAGGGTTTAGTTCAGCATGCTCCTGAATAATGTATGAGATAGAGAAATCCAAGTTTTAATTATAAATGCATTTAGAATTAACATCACTTTTAATTAGCTATGGAAAATATTTAGAGCTTTCAAGTTTAAACATAGATTTAAGTTGTGAGTTCAGAAGATCAGCAATATCAGGAAGAGCTTCAATAATTCTGCCTGAAGTATCTTTGAGAGAACGAACTCTTTAATTTTTAGTTGTTCATTAATATATTTGTAGACGAGTTATAGATGTGTGTGTGTGTGTGTGTGTGTGTGTGTGTGGGGGGGGGGGGTTGGTGCGGCGCGGGGCCCCCTGCGTTAGCTACAGCAGGGGGTGCGCCAGTGCGGCGCCTGGACTGGGGGGGGGGTCGGGTGATCCTCTTTTAGGGGAGAAGAAAACCGAAGAATTTTTTTTATTCCCTGTTTTTAATGGGTTGAGTGATTTATAAAAGGTAGTTCGTTAAAAGTATGGTGACTAGGGGGACAATTTAGTGATCATTCTAAAGTATTAGTTTTTTAATTTTAACATATTAATAACATATTATTATAGTACCTCTTAAACTACCTTAAGGCTAACTGGGACTCTTTCCGTGATTTTTTTGTGATGGCGATTTCTATCCTTGGGTGAAATCTTTTAACTTGCTGCTGACAAATGTGCTTCTTGGATTCAGGCTGACATGGAATCTTTTATTCCCTCTCGACAATTTTAAGTCAAGCCTCACTCTTCTCTATGTTTTTCCTCACATTGTGATGCTGCATTTTCCAATCGAAACCATTACTTCCATATCTATCAGCAAAACAATTCTCCAGAAAACAGACAAGAGAGGCTAAGGCTATTGCTATCAACATTTTTATAGCTTTTGATAAGGTTCGGCATGCTGGTCTTCTCCGTAAGCTCTGCTCTTATGGTGTATTAGAAAACATTTTTGAGATTCTTGAATCCTTCTTTATCAATCGTAGTATAAAAGTTGTCCGCAATGGACAGCACTTTTCTTCAGCACTTCAGGGGTTCTTCAAGGTTCTTTCCTTGGCCCTAAACTTTTCTTAATTTACGTGAACAATCTACCAAAAATTCTCACATCTAAGGTGTGGCTAGTTTGCCAATGATACTATCATTTATTCTTGTTTTGATAAAAAGCCAACTCTCTCTTATTGCTTGGAGGAGGTATTTGAGCTTAAAAAAAATCTCACTTCTGCTACAGCATGGGGTTCTCAGTGGCTGGTGAGGTTTAACTCACCAGCCACTGAGATAAACTTAGATAAAGCTTAATTTGTTTTCGGTTAATCGCAATTGCAATAGTCTAGATTTATGATTTTATGAATTCCTATATTTATGAGCGGTAATGTACTCGATGAGTCGTTTACCCTTAATTTTCTAAGATTTACTATTTCTTCAGATCTTTCTTAAAAACTTTTTATCATTTATCATCGCAAAGTTAGCATCTGCTAAGGTTGCATCTCTTTATCGTGCTTGCCACTTTCTTTCTCAGAATTCTATTTTTTTTATTACTATAAATCTCAAATCCGTTCTTGTATGGAATACTGTTACCATTTCTGGAAACATCCATATTGGGGCAGATTTTCTAATGATGCTTTCTTTTTCTTTTAGACAAGGTGCAAAAAATGGAAGTGGAGATGTTTAAAAAAAATGATAAATGTACCACTTATCTGTCAGAAAAATGTTGTATTATTAGAAAATAAATAGAAATAAAAAAAGTTATAAATAAACAAATGAGAAGACTTTTTAACATCGAAAACCAGTCACAGCATCCTATTTTAAAGATAATAATCCATAAATGTGAAAACTTTATTGTCATTTTAGCAAATTCAAACACTATTGTTTTCTAGCATTTTAATATTACAATTAAATATCATGTAAAAATCACGAAAAATTATAAATTTTGAAAGCCAATAATTGGTTCCGATTTATGTTGCAGTCTGGCAACAAGGCTCATTAAAAAGTTTGAAAGAAAAGAGAACTCTATTATATTTTAATTCACCTCCTCGAGGTGATTTAAAATACAAAAAATACTAGAGTTCTCTTTTCTTTTAAACGCAACTAAAAGTAGCCGCTAAAGTCAAGGAGATAATTTAGTCGCGATTACAACCCTCAACTCTTAAACACCAAAACACAAACCTTGACAAACAAGGCCGCTCCGCGGAGAAACAAATTTAGCGTGGTACTACCAAGGGCGTGGTGGAAATTGAACTCGGAACTTCTCGCTTATGAGGCGAATGCTCTACCACTACACCAATACCGCATTAAACATTATGGAGTGTAGTCACAAGATAGTATATATGGGATTTACAATTTCTTGAAAAACACAGAACAATTAAAATTTAAATAATGAAAAAATTGATGCGGACCCTTTAAGTGCAAGAAATAAAATGGAATTTGTGGAATTTCTGCATTCGAAGTGCAATCTGATATTTCTACACTTTTATTCTATACCGACTGTGCCAACATCGATATTGGATTGTTAAAATTAAATGTAACACCAAAAAACGTAGAAGATGCCATTCTTAGAGGTCTAGATCTACACCAAACAAAACTTTCTGTGGATAAACACGGTAATCAGTTCCCTACGTATTTATTAGGCTTTCGTTTTTAAAAAAAAGAAATGTTTTCAATCTTCTTATTGCAGTCAACAACTAAAAAATATTTCTTGCATTTGTTGATTGCAGTAAGAAGACTGAAGAAGATATTGCTAATTCAATTCTTGAAACGCCTTAAAGGTATAATATTCTAATAAGTAATTCTCGCAAATTAATTCATTGACATTATGCTCTCCTTGTGCATATCATAGTTTAAATTTATGTGGCAGCAGAATCTTGTATTTAAGCTGTACGATTTTTTGGCACTATACAAAAAAATATACAATATATTTAGCAGTAGCCCACAAATATGGGAAATATTAAAAAATAATACTGTATGTTCTGTGCACACTATGACAAATACTCGCTGTTCTGCAAAAATTAAAAGTTAAACCATTTGCTGAAAAAAAACTAATGAAATTAAAAATGTAATAGATTCAGTTTTGGAATTAAACTTGACGTCAGAAACTCGATCAGATCTTAACGAAATAAAAAAATATACGGCACCTTTTGAATGACTAATACTGGCAATAATGTGGCATAAAGTTCTTGCAGCTATAAAATACCGAAGTACTGTTATACAAACTCGCAATCCAAAAATTGATGTAGAAATAATCAATTTGTCAAATCTTCTTGTTGATTTAAATGCAATAAAGTACAGTTGGGACACCATTTAAATGAATGTGGATTGTTCGGCACATCTTTACAGATAAACACTAATTATTTAGGTAAAAAATATACTAAATAAAAATGTTTGTTCCGTGACTTAAACGATTAAGAAAAACAAATTAAGTCTAAAATATAAGCAAAAAATGCACGCATGCATTTTTTGCAATTTTTTATGTTTATCTGATAATCATTTTACAGATGAAATACTACTAAAATCAATTTGTGATGCCAATATACAAAATATTTCTCTTCAGCCCTTTTTTTAATTTTATTTAATAATTCTTCGAGTTACTAAATAAAATAAAATAAACTGAATGTACTGTATCTAAACTATTTATATAGCTATTTTGCACAAATCCAGAGACAGTCGCAAAATAATCGTTTAGTGTGTTGAAAAAAATAAAAAGTGTATCGACACAAAATCAATTAAATAACTAAAGACTCTTTTGAAGCCGAATTGGCTATGAAAAGTAATTTTTGAAGAAGTTATTAACTTTTTAGCGAATCGGAAAGCTCGCAAAGCTTCATTATGAAATAATGTTTAACATTTTTTGTACAATTTTTCCAAACATTAACTTTTAAAAGACTCAAATAGTTTTGACTTTTTTCAATTATATTTCATTTCTAATTTTTAGAGGCCAGAGCACGCTCTAGTGGTCCTGGGTATATGGTTGATCATAATGAGGGCTGTTAAAAAAACTTCCCGTTGGCTCAATGAAGATGCAAACAATATTCTGGAACGGTGAGAACCTGATTTAATGTGATCTCTTATGCTTTATTTTCCGCCATAACTGACCGATATAAAAATTTTGCTACTGAAACAAAATGTTTTGTATTCATTTTTTCATTTTTTAACACTTTTTTGTAAAATCGTTAGAGAAGCGCCTCTTTCTTTTTGGCTTCTTGTTTGATGAAATCAAATTGAAAAGAATAATTAAAATACAAAATGGCGCTTATAATAAAACGAAATCAACTACAATAACGTAACAAGGGGTTACTTTATGCCTTAAGTTCCTATTTTATTCCATCACTGAAAATTTGAGTTTCATGCTTCTCCTGTTCAAACAAACCTTGTCAAGAAATCATATTGCCATTGCGGCACACTAAATAATATAACTGTTAGTTGGATGTCAAAAAGTAGCAAAAGTTTTTTGTAAAATTTAATGTGCATAACTTTTATGTGGTTTGCTTTTGTCGTACACACTACAGAAAAAAAAATCTCTGAGTTTGTTAGACTAACACTATGATAAAAAGATTTGAGTATTTTTTTACTGTTTTTTATTCATTATTGTGAAAAAAATACTTAATTATATTTAAGTGAGTTTTTATGTAAAAATGGAGTTAGTTTAAGCCGGACTTAAAGTAACTATCATAATAAAATCTCTAATCATTTTATTTATATGGATTTTATGTATATTATATGGATGTACTTTTTTCTTATTTAGTTTGATGATGTAATTTATTTCTTTATTATATTTATTAATGCTATTGTTATTATTGTTATTAATATTATTGTTATTATTATCATTGTTATCGTAACAAATATGATAAATTAAAGTTATTAATAGATAGAATATTATTATGATATTATATATATATATATATATATATATATATATATATATATATATATATATATATATATATATATATATATATATATATATATATATAATAATTATATATTAATGATTTAATTTTTTTTTCTTTAGTTGTTATTTTTTTTATTATATTATTTATTTTATTATTATGTTAACTAGTCTTGTATTATTTGCACCGTCCCCTCAGTAAAGTCTCTTTTTATAGCCTCTTCAAGAAGGTTCCTTTGCATTTCCACTTCATAAAAATAGTATTGTATTAATTTTATTATGTTGTAAACAGTATTTTTTTTGTTACTAAAATATATTAATTTATATTCCAGTATATAAAAATGCCAAGAATGTATACTAGAAGACCGGGGCATCCTACAACATTTACTTCTTCGGAAGAATCAGCTTTTGTTGCTTACATCTTAGCAGTGTCTGATTCCCTGTGTTTGGATTTTGTAGAATTTTGTTTGGATTCCCTGTGGATGTGGATTCCCTGTGCGTTGCTTGGATTCCCTGTGGATGAATTGGATTTTAGGTTTATAATGAAGGATTATTTCACTTTGCAAAACAAAACTATTCTACAGTTAAGAAACAATTTTTCAGGACTAGAATGCATTAAAATGTTTTTAAAAAGACATCCTATGCTCACTTTGCGTTTGGCAGCCAATAGAAAACGCTATCGGGCTGTTATTATTAAAACAACCTAAACCGAGTATATTGAAAACTGTTAGTGTATTTTACACTTACGGAAAAAACACATCTAATCTTCTTACAGTATTTGTGTTAATAAGTCCCTGTGTAATACACCTAATAAAAAAAAAATAAAAAGTTCACGTCCTTAGGTAATCCACTGGTATTAAGGGTAGTTGCCCTCTTAGCAGAAATATTCGCTTCAAAATAGAATTTCTTCAAAAAGAAAATTGGCCTACAATTGGTCAAGAAAATCACAGTGATCTAAGCAGAGCATTGCATATCTGGTGTGGAAAATTCTCTCCTCTCTTACCACAAGAGTTGGGTTTTTAGAAGCAGAAAACAAAATTCAAAAAAAGGAACTCGATTGTTTTTAGAAAAAATTTAAATTCAAGTATCAATGATCAAAATAATACTTGCAGTGCTAATGTCTTAATATAGATCAAAGAACATTTGTTTTAACAATTTGGAGGTATTTCCTAAAGTAAATTTTAAAATTATTACGCACATACGCTGTATAAAGCTTGATGAACACACTTAGATTCCGTTTTTTAAAAGTTTTTTTTAGTATCTCAAGTACAGAGTTTGCTTGAGGAGTAGCTTGACTAATCTGTTCTGACCATTTGAGTTTATTATTAACTAGAATACCCAATGTTCTTTTGACAAATACAACTTCAAGAGGAATGCGACAACCATTTGCATCCAACATTGTCGGGAGAATGTGAAATTCTGAGGAACTACCGTGAAACTTTAGAACTTTGCATTTATTTATACTGAATTCCATGCGCCAAAGTCTTGACCTATCCCCTATAATATCAATGTCCTCCTGAACATACGCCAAATCCATAACTGACTTTATTTTTGCAACCATTTAGCTATCATTGGCAAAAAGTTTGCAAGTATTTTTAACTAGTTCTGGCATATCATTTATGAATAGCAAAAATAGTATGAAATGGTCCTATGACCGATCCTTGAGGAACACCACTCAGGACATCCATCCATTCAGAGAAGAAATTACCAAAAACAACACGTTATTTCTACAGTCAAGAAAGTTCTTGAACAAATTGAGAATTTTATTGCAAGAATCATAGCCAGCCAACTTGAGATGAAGTAATACATGCGACACACGATCAAAAGCTTTTGCAAAGTCTAGCAAAATAAGCAATTCTGCACAATCATCGCTTAAAGCTTCAGTAATTATATCCAGCGCTTCAAGAAGATTTGTAATGCACGATCTATTTCTGACGAAACAATGTTGATGCTAAGATAACAAATTATGTTTTACTAGGTGTTCAGTCATGACATCACGCATTATTATTTTTATTATTTTTCCAACTACAGAGATGATGGAAATAGGCCTGTAATTTCCAAGATCAGTACAATGACCTTTTTTGAATATGGATGTTATATTAGCGAGTTTCCACCCAGATGGGACTTGGCCAGAATCAAAGAACTTGATAAATATTAGAGAAAGAGGCACATTGAACTCTTTTATGAACAAGTTTTCATGAACAAGTTTTAAGAACTCGAGGATTAATTCCATCATTACCAGCGGCTTTTGAAATGTCAAGTGCAGATAAATATCAGTACAGATAAATGTTTTTCGATATTACAACAATTAAACAAAGAGCTTGAAACTGGAGAACAAACAGCTTCGATTCTTCGTGGAAAAATAGGTGATAAAAACACACAAAAAATTGATAATTTAGACAGTCTGATATAAACTTTTTATCGAATAATTGTGTTCCATTGTGGTTAAAAAGAGATTGAATGTCACTTTTACAAGATTTTTGGCTTTTTACATAAGAGTAGAGCTTTCTCGGGCAAGATTTGCAAGCAAAGATGATTTCGCTCTCAAACTTTAATACCGCATTAGTTACAAAATTTTTGATCAGACGATTTTTTTTATTGCACAAGACTCGAATACTGTCTTTAAAGTTACTAGAAGCACAACGTAACTTCATAAATAGTCTAAATTTTTCTTTTGACACCGCTTTAATAGACAAATTAAACCATTTTGGATCACTCTTTTTCAAATTAAACGACATATTGAACACATTTGATTGAATTATTAGTTTGTAAATTAGACTCATTTTGAGTAAACGGATGACGATAAGTACATCCAATTAACAAAATATCATTTCCAATTGAAATATGACACCATATTTGCTCGCCCATTTGTATATCACTTAACTCGCATTCAAATGAAGGTATATCTTTTCTAACATATATGGACACACCACCTCCACAAATTCTCCTATTTCGAAGATACGCAGTGTAATTGCCTAGATTTGTTAAAGATGTAGAAGTGAACCACGTTTCTTTGATTGCAATGATGTGTGGGTAATCCAATGATGTAATTCTAGCTTTGAATTCATCCCACTTATTTTCTAAAGACGTTGGATTAAAATAAAGACATTTGAGTTTAGATAAAGTATATAAATTTGGAAGAGCATTATTTCTAATTCTACATTCAGTATAATGTTTAGATAGGGCTATACTTTCGTTTTCGGTCTGGTCTGACATTTGTTTAGTAAAACAAGAAATATTTTTTAACTCTCTTGCGTTATCCAAAGCTAATTGACGTTTTCCATAATCCTTAGATTCAATTAACACCAACGGGGAATGCAAAGTTACATCTTTTAATTGATTGGTGATCCTATTAGAAATAGAAGGAATGGGAAGTGATGTATTTTTCTTTTTTAACCTTTTTTTAATTTTTGCATCATCACGAGACACTTTTAAGATGGTCAGAACTTCATCAATCAACTTATTATCATCCTCCAAATTAAATGACTCAGTAAGATCACTTATGATTAAATTATTTAAAATTCTGTTCTTCTCTTTGTTTTTTTTGCAATTTTAGCAAATAAAACAGCTTTTCTCTTTAATAGTAATGTCCTTCTATTTATTGCTTTATTTTTTTATTAAATTAGTTTAAAATTATATGAATTCAATATTAGAAAAGTTTGTTTTATAAAATTACGAAAACTTGGTTCATTCAAAAAAAATCAACTTGGTTGTTTTTTGCGTAAGTTCAGCGCAACTCATGCGCAACCCTAACTTTAGGGTTACTTTACGGCAACCCTAACTTTACGGAAATGCTGCAAAACATTGGTGAATACCAAATTGTAACATGAACTTACGATTTTCGTAACCTTAGTTGAGCTGCGCAAAAGTTACGAAAGTTTCGTGAATACGCACCCTGAATATTAATACGGATTACTCTTCGGGTTAAAAATTCGAAAACACGGATCAAATTACATTTTCGGTTTATGGACTTTCTATTGAAATATCTGCCTCAATATTTCGGAAATATTGAGGGAGTATTATTAAAAATTATTTCCCTAATATTTGCTTTAATAAAACGTGATGCATGCAAACAGTTTCCGAAAAAGAACTAATTATTTAAAAGTTATTTGAAAATTTTCCTTAACATTTTTCCAAAACTGCAAAAACTGAGTTTGAAAAATTCTTAACTTTTAAATCAAAAAAGTATAATAATGGTTTACCGTAATAAATGTAAGTGAAGTAGACTTGTTGATCTGTTGAACGAATTGTTGTAGTTAAGATTTCCAAATAGGAATGATTGAAAATAAAAAAGAAATCCACTATTTATAGGAAGCACACAATAAAAGTATAATTTATTTGGACCATTTAACGGTGTCGCGAACGGAACACGATTCGTTTAAATCGCTAAGGGAATTAAAGTTAAATTGATTCGTAAAAGATTTTCGGATTAATAATCCAAACAGCAAAATGAATCCGAAAAAAAAAATCGCTATTAGTTCGTAAATTGTTTTTCGGATAATGTTTTGTAAAATATTTAACGATCAGACTGTTTTAATCCGCAAAATAAGGCAGTCTGACTTTTTGCGGACTTTACGAACCGAATCGGCGGTGCCTAATTATTATCATATATAAAAAATATATTGTAGAAAAACAATAATAACATTTCAGACTTGTAATGTTGAACGTCGGCAAATTAGATCAGGAGGATTGGCAACTCCACTTGACATGCCACCGGATGCAGACAGATCAGATCCAGACAATGGATCATCATCAGACACTGACATTCCCTTGAAAACAGTTTATCATCAGAAATAAAAGATGACAGTTCTTCATCCGAAGATGACATACTCATTTCAAAACTGTTGCACAAAAACCAAAACACCTCAGAAATCCTTGGAAAAAATTGGAAAACTGGGCGTGCATTTAGGTAGCGGACGGCTAAGCAATTACCGCTACGTAAATCTTCATTTAGTGATCCATCAGCTGAAATACCAAAACCTATTGAATACTTCCATAAATATTTTATCGATGAACTAATACAGCACATTATTGATCAAGCTAATATTTACGCTGTGCAAAGTGGTTCCAGCTTCAGAACCGATTGATATAAAATTAAGAAGTATCTTGGTATTTTATTGAAGATGGGCATTGTGCATATGCCTCGATACCGTTTGTATCGGGCAAAAGAAACAAGGTTTTCTTTACTCCTTTTCAATATTTAATTATGAAGATGAAAGCTGTAATTGAGAAAGGTAAGATGTAATTTAGAATATAAAAGTTGTAGAAAAGAAATCGTTGTTTTATAACACCGGCACCGAATACAGGTGTATATTTTATGCATTTTTTATCTTTATTTTAGACTAGATTGTTTCAACTGGGTTTAAAATTGGACTCAAGAGTCCTAATCGTAACAACTGTACTAATGAATTTTCAAACACTCTTTTTAATCAAGCGTATTATGGAGCATTGTCTGTTACGACGACCAAATCCTCTAAAAGATTCCCAGATGTAACCCACTGGTTAAACATAACCAACATCCACTCGTTACAAGAATCTGTTTTAAATGATTAACCTGCGAGTTTTTATCATCATGACATTTGTTGTTGATAGAGCTGAAATCAAACGTATGTTTGCACCTTTTGAATCAGGTATTTTCATTATTGCTCTTTTTCCCTTTTTGGCACGTCCTTGCGTTTTTCTACAAAGTAGGTAAAATTTGTTTTATCCAACCAAACTTTCTGATTATCATTTGTGATGTGTTCTTTGATGTTCCGAACATATTCAGCTTCTTTTTGTTTGTTCTCATTACAATTCATTGTAGTAACGTTTTTGAACAAGTTGAAATAAAATATAAAGTTTTCGTTCAACTTATTTGATTATTTGTATTTCATGTCTACAAATTGGACAAGTTGGTTTTGGTTGCTCAAAAAGTGGATGTAAACAAATTAAACTAATAACAGACTTTTTAATCATAGCGTGTTGACAAATAATATAACGATCTTTCAACTCCATTATTATTGTTAGTGCATAAAAATGTTAAATTTGATATTATTAACTTATGAAAATGCATGTCCAAGAAGATCTTATATAATGACCTCCAAGCTTATATTGTTAACACGCAATTACAAATTATGTATTCTCATTTACACATTATAATTTCCTATTTACAATTTTGTTTTTCTAATTATATATTACAATTTCTTAATTACATGTTGGGTTTCTTAATTTTATTTTTACAATTTCTTAATTACATGTTGTGATTCTTAATCACATATAAGGGTATCTTATTACAATTAATCGCAATATGTAATTCAAAAAAATACATATATAATGTACATTTTTAAATAAGATGTTGCGATTTATTAACTAAAATTTTTATGTTTTCAATTACATCTTGAAAAAGTGTATTGGAAAATGTGATGAGTAGAAATTGATTTGCTGAACTGTTTGGGATGACCGACGATATAGTAGATATTTCAAGGTTCGGCCCATGCTAAACATGTTACGTGATGCTTGCCTACTGAGCCAAAAGAAAATATGAGTGTTGATGAGGAAATGATTCCATATAAAAGGGAAGAACAGTTAACCACAACATCTTTCTAAAAAACTAAAGAAATGGAGTTTTAAGGCTATAGCACGATGCGGAATTAGCGGATTGACTTACGATTTTCTGTTTTAAGATGGTCGTTTTCCTTCAGTGTCAGAAAGTTGTGGATATCAAGCTGGAGACTGTGTTATAATACTCTGCAAAGCATTTTTAATAGACAAAAATTTTAAGGCCTTCTTCGACAACTGGTTAACCTTCCTTAAATTACACACACAGCTGCAAAATCGGGCATTTGGTTTGTTGGAACTATCTAATTAAATCAGACTAAAGAATGTGACCTCAAATCAGAGAAAGAGATGAAAAAAGAAGAACGTGGATCTACCGAGTTAGATGTCAACAGTGAATACCGATTGATGATGACTAAAGAGTTGATGCCAACAGTGGATTACATGTTGTTCGCTGGATGGATAGTTAGGTTGTACAGTTGTCATCAACTCATATTGAAATAAAATCGATGTTGAAAATAAATCGATGGGATAGAAAGCAAAGGAAGTATGTTGAAATATATTGTCCGCTAATGCGAAAGAATACAATAAACATATGGGTAAGGTTGATCTTTTTGACATGTTGATGCCACTTTACCAGTTCTATTACAAAAGTTGTAAATGGTAGCGTTGGATTATTTTCTGGGTCCTTAACGTAGCCATTGTAAATAGATGGATCTTGTATTGTTGTCACACAGCACAAAATAAAACTCCACGTAAGAACCAGCCTGACTTTATAGAGTTCACCAACAGTATCAGTGAAAGTCTCATAATTGAAGAAAAGCTACCGACACTCCATGCTCTAAAAGTTCCAGGTTGATCTATTAGATTTGTTGACAGAGGCAATTTTATAGTGGTGATGGTGGGGAGGGGGGTTGAAGAAGCAACTGTCCCTTCTAGATTTATTGAAAATAATTTCTCTAGGTTTAAAAGAGCATGTTGTTTAAGAATGTAGTATGTTAGACATTTTGGTTAAGAATGATAAGAAATTTAATAAAATTTTAAGATAAGACTTTTAAATCGGACTATTAGATAAATACTTTCTAATAGTGTATTGTGTATTTTTCAAAACTTTTGCAGATTCTGAAAGATCTTCAGAAATATCGTTGAGTGAAAAAAATTTGTTTTACACAGATAAGAGCTCTTATCTTTAATAAAAATGATATTTAAAAATGATATCATTTAAAATTTAAAAATGATATCATTTAAAAGAAAATGATATATAATATTAAATTTAATCAAAGATGTGGGATCTAACTCGATGTTAAAGCTTTCACAAACACACTATGCGCTATTAGTCAGTATTTATCTTATAGCCAACCCTAACCCTGAGTTTACAAACTTCTGTTGCAGATTCTGAAAGGTTCTTTAAAACAAATGTTGTGTAAAACAAAATATTTTTACACAACAATCTCTCTAAAACATCAGAATCTGCAAAAGAAATTTGTAAGTTCAGAGGTGGTGCGAAAGAGCATTAGCGCCAACTTACTCTCACAATAGCTTCAAACTTAGAAAAAAAGGGTCATTTTACCAAAATGTATCTCTTTTGGGTAAATTATTTTTAAAAAGGGGGAGAGTAGCTGAAAATTCCTTATAAGTAACTTGCTCCCATAAACAATATCAAATAAAGACTTAAAAACCTTCTTTTCTGAGGCAGAAACAGATAATAGTTTAACAGATCAAGAAAAAAATAATAATTTAACAGATTTAGTACATCAAGCTTGTTAACAATTTTTTTATTAGTTTTCAATATAGTCAAGTCAATTGGTGACAATTGACTGCACTATACTGCACTATACTGCACAACATTGAAGCACTCATTTTAAGATTCAGACTAACTTCCAAAAAGGGTCTACCATTCTTCATGGTAACTGGATCATGTCCATAACTATAAATTTTTTTTTTTTAAATGACATTTATGCATCAATCGAAAGCTTATCAAAAATACAGCAAAAAATATTAATACACTATTTGTTAAAAATAAATTGATAACAGGTAACAGGGCTTTGAAAACATAAAAGTTAGGGGTAAAAGCATTATATTATTGTTCCAAATTGTATCTTTGAATTATGCTTACAGTTTTTTATGACACAAAAAGTTTAACTATAATAAAAATGTAATAAATATTTTTTAGAAGAATATTAAAATATTGAATTTTAACTTTTAATAAATATTAAAAAAGCAATACTATATATAAAAAGTTACCCCCTGAATTTTTACATTATCTTTTTACATTTAAAACCCGTTATTTGAAACTTTTGATAAACTATAAATTCAACCATCACAATCTTGCATTTGCAAAGTGTGATATATGGAAGTAATGCTTTTACACATTTAAAAAGACCTCTACAGCCTTTCTCTATTTTACAACCACATCGTGTAAGTTTACTGCACATTTTGAAAACTTCCGGAATCGCCGTCCAAAAAATTCCGTAAATATTGTCATCCATAATCCAATTCAACTCACATGTATTAGGCAATCAATGGGTTCTTATTCACTGATTGTCTCCAGCAATACAAAGTCCGTTAAACAGCTCCGGAGATATGCAGTTGCAAAGCATCTTTTGTAGAGGGTATGGCGTCTGGTAAACGTCTTTTTTTTAAATAAATCTTTTCTGCATTTATTTCACTACTGTAAAAACTTGTAGGATCATATAGTACAACAAATAGCACAACAAATATTTCAATTAAAAGGAAAATGCTGATGATATCATCTTTCGAGGGACAACTGTAAATCGATTGCAACTTGTTAAAGAGATCTTCAAGTTTTGCAAGAAAGTTCCTTTTTTTCCAAGCAAAAAATAAAACTCGATCACAACCTGTAAGTACGTGGAATAGAAGTAAAATTGCTGTTTTGGGCCGAGTCATTTTGTAAGTTCGTGCTGTGAAATGAAGCGTTGATTCTCGCCAATACCACACCATATCTATAAACCTTCTGTAAAACTGTAGGTTATGAAAAATTTCTAAACTTAAAATTATTGAAACCTAAAATTATTGAATATATATATATCTTTAATTAACTATATAAACATGTAATGTGCATAAGATGGTGTGGAAGTAAGTCTTACGTTTTTTCTAAGTTTATTTTGGGTGTAAGTTCCCGAAAAAAGTTGTTTAAACAGGCGTAGGAATAGTTTTCCATTTCTGGTCTTTCATTAAAATTTAAAAGAAGTCAAATCTCAGTGTATGAATCAGAATTGTTTGATGATTGTTTTTTTTTAGAAAACTCAAAGTAGAAATTTCAAGATCTAATCCAACTTTCTCTCATACTTGATGCTGGAATAACGATATTCCTGTTTTGTGGAATAAGCGTTCAGTTTTTTCGGAAGTTGGATTGTGGTCTATATTATCCAAAGCAGCAGTTGTGAAAACGTTAGGATTCAAGCGCATTGGGCAAACCATTTTTTTTCTTCTGCAAAATAGTTCGAAACTCTAATACCCATTTGTGCTAATAATTTCATTAACCTGTCATAAAACATTGATATCCCAAGTTTATAAAGTTTGTTAACAATATTACAATTTTATTTGAAAATGTAAATAGAAATAGTTCTGACAAACAAATTGATGCTGAATTGCTCCCCTCCTCCAACGAGGCTCTTTCTGAATTAAAACAGTATATGATACAAGAAACGAAGAATCAACATGCTTTCTTTAAGGACACAATTATTGAAAAAATTAACTGATAATGTACTTTATCAGTAAATTTTTTCAATAAAATATTTTCGTATATTTTGCTTCATTTTTATTGAGCTTTCGATTGGTATATAAATTATTAGAGTTTGAAATAATAAGTTTTGTTGCTTATGACATGGGCATCCTGAGGGAGGGGGGCATAGGGGGTGTCTAACCCCCAACGAATTTTATTAGTCGGCAAGTTAGATATTGGAGTCGGCAAAATTGGATCTATAGTTGGCAGTCGGCAAATGTCGGCCAACTTTTAGCCGACATTTGCCGACTAAGAACTGGACCATTTTTTTATTTTATTTAAGAAACTTTAGTTGGCAAAAAATTTTTATTGGCTAAAGAGCAATTCCACGACCGTCTCACAAAAAATGAAAAAATTAAACGAAGCCACTATACATAGTACTATATATCAGTAGAAAGCTCTACTTTTCCTCTTTCATAAAATATATAGTTTGTTATAGTATGCCGCTATCATAAAAAATTATATGGGCTGAAACAGAAGGTAAAAATAGGCGTTTTTGCGATAATTTAAATCATTTTTAATCGCCGAAGTTCAATTGAGCCTACAAAAAGTTCAAAAACTGTCTTGCTCATTGCAATGAGGTTTTTAGCTGCACTAATCATTGCTATTTATGATAAAAACATACTTATTGCCAGACGAATTTAGAAAACCAATTATTTTAATCAAACGTTATTACCACTATTGTCACGCTGTGACATGTCACGCTGTGACAATTAGGGTACCAATAGTTTTATTTCTAAGACAACCAATAAAATTTAGAATTTCAAAATTCCAGCGCAATGAGAACTCTATCTAGTACATCTAAATAAATACTAACATGTTTAAAAAAATAATTAGCTCAAGTTATTTTTAGAATCTTTTTATGTCACGCCGTGACGTCACGGTGTGACAATTTTTTAACAAAATTTAAAACAATATTCAAAACTGCTTAACTGAAACTACAATTTAGTTTTTATCAACTTTAATCAGGCAGATTTTTGTGCAGTTAACTTTCTTTGGGTTTTCTACAAAAACTACAAAATATAGGTATGTTTTGGATAGGCAACATTTGCTCAGTTATTCTTGAGGGTCTGTTTTGGGATACATAGAGCCTCTCTGTAAAGGATAGTTGTAACTCCATTGGGCCTTGGATGTAATACGTCCATCTCCATAACTATTGTGTTGCTATTTTTTAATCTTTCAAGGGTGTCTCTTACTCATGCTTAACGTCAAAGGAAATATCGTGAAAGGCAGTTAGAAAAATTTGGAGAAAAAGTTTTTAAAGAAAAAGATTCAAAAAAGAGAAAAGAAAGACAACTTGCTAAATTGGAGCCTCAACGAGAAAAAGAAAGACATTGAAAGAGAAAGAGCAGACAAAAAATAGCAGAATCAAAATCTGTAGCTGTTACATCACCCTCTTACAAATCTTCAAGCACTCTTGGAAAAGCTGTTAAGAGAGCCGAATCAGCACTACCAAAATCACCCAGAAAGACGGCAAAAGTTGTACAAAAACTTTTAACAAAATTGAATGAAACCCCTAGTCCAGAAAAAATACTTAGTGAAAATGCATTAGATGCTTTAACTGTAAAATTGGTTCTTTGTTTTTACCAGCATGATGATATATCCCGTCAAGCACCCGGTAAAAGAGACATTATTGTGGTGAGATTAAAGAACAAGAAAAAACTGCAAAAACATCATTTGTATGTGAATGTTATTGAAGCTTATGCTGTTTTTAAATGTGATTATCCAGAAGAATCAGTTGGAAAATCAAAGTTTGCAAGTTTACGCCCATCACATGTTCTTTTGTCTAGTTCAATGTCAAGAAATGTTTGTTGTTGTCAACGACATCAAAATATAATTCTTATCCTTGAAGCCCTGCACAAGTTTGATTCAAATTTTCTATTGTATTCACATGAATTTCTTCTTAGCATTGTATGTGATAGTGAAAAAGACATTTGTTATAATAATATGTGCACTACATGCAAAGATGCTGCAAAGTTTCATAATCTATATGTTTTGAATGAAATTGACAAGAATAAATGCATTACATGGTACCAATGGGAAAAAGTTGCAGATGATAATGGAAAAGAATATATTAAAAAGATTAAAAAAAAGGGAATCGTTGATGATCTTTACAGCACCTTTTCAAAATCTTTAGATTCATTTCTTTGGCATTATTTTATTAAACAGAAACAATCAAAGACATCGTGATCATAAGATCCAACCTCAAAGTAAACCAGACACAGCCGTCCTTCAAGTGAATTTTGCTAAAAAATTTTCAACTTTTTGGCAAGATGAAGTGCAGTCAGCACATTGGTACAAGAAGCAAGTTACTGTGTTTACTGCTGTATTTTAGTACCAAAATTTATTCTCGTCATCTGTCATAGCTTCAGATGATTTAACCCATTCAAAAAATTTATTCTTGTATTTGTTCATAATTTATTATCTAACCATATTGAATCAAATGTTAAAATACTACAGATTTAAACAGACAAGCCAAGTAATCAATTTAAATATCGTTTTATTGCATCAGCAATACCCTGGTTGGAAGAGCAGCATGATTTAAAATTATTCTGGAACTTTTTTGCTGCTTCACATGGGAAAGGATTGGTCTATGCTATTGGTGGGACCGTTAAAAGAATAGCAAAGCAAAAAATAATCCAGAGAAAACTTATAATAACTGATGTCATAACTTTTCATGAAGCTGTTAAAAATGAGACTAATTTCAATGTCTATTTTGTTTCTATGGAAGATATTATAAATACAATTTAAAAATATAAAATTGATGAGTTATTTACATAAACACCAGCAAAACCAGGAATATTTGCAGCGAACCTAATTAACAACAATAATGGGAAAATACAAATGCCATCCTATTCAAGTGCCAAGTATTTAGTCAAACAACTTATGTCTACAAATAAAATCACTAAAAAACTTTAAAACGTTGTTTATATGACAGCAATATAATATGGACGCGATTAGACACTGATATAGTATGGGCGTGTTCTGAAGATTACTATATAAGAACTATTTTTATGAAGATGAAATTATATATTTGTCTAATACCTCTCTACTAAGTTTTAAATTTATTAAAAACAGCCCATTTACCTGGTTTATAACTACCCAAATGTGTCTGGTCACGCTGTGACGTCACGCTGTGACGTTTACCACTAGTTAATTAAAGGTGCGCCTGTTTAAAATTTAATTTAAAAAATGTAATTTAGCTATAAAACTTGTAAGAGTAATGTCTTAACTTTTTGTTTAATGCCAAGTTAATAATTCAGTTCATCTATATTAGCTGAATCACGGTGTTGATCTAAAAACTAAAAAACACTGAGAAAATATTGGTCACGCTGGGACGTTTTATATTTTCTTGCATGAATGAGAGGCCAATATATCCACCCAAATTTTTCTTCTTGTTTTTTGTAGCACCTATTATGAGCTAACTAAAAAGCAAAAAAAGTTCTTCTTATATCTATTTTAATATTAAAATATTAAAGGCTTAAGACAAAAAAAATGACGGGTGTCACGCTGTGACGGTCGTGGAATTGCTCTAAAGTCGGCAAAAAAAAAGGAATTTTCTCCACTAAAATTAGTCACATTGCGTCCATACATATAATTGATGATATTTGTGCAGTCAATTAGTGCAAACTTTGTGCTATTTATAGGGTTATTATAGGGTAAAAGCATGAAACTCGCGGTAGACACTTTTAACATAACCACAAATGGTCTCTATGGAAACTAGCAACTATCAGAGCCGTCCCGAGGAGATTTTCATGGGGGAAGGGGGGGGGGTTACATACCTATTACGTAGGGGGGAAATTCCCCTTCATTTGAAAAAGAAAAATACTTTTGTAAAGTCTCGGGAAAGGTGAAGTTTTTATAGTTTTATAGTATCAATCAATCAATCGTTTTCACTTTATAAAGTAAATGCAAAGTTAGGATAAGTCACAAACAGTTATTTAACTGCCAAAAACGTGACTACCTACAAATATTCATTATAAATTTGACAAAATGTATAACATATTACTAGTACATAAATAATATCAGATAATATAATAATGATAATAACAATAATAATAATAATAATAATAATAATAATAATAATAATAATAATAATAATAATAATAATAATAATAATATGATAATAAAAACAAAAGCAAAAACACTAAAAATTTTTTTTTTTTAAAAAAAGCCACTTAAAAAAAGAAGCTAAAAATAATAAATATCAGGCTTTTAAATAGAACAATAACAATACAGTAACAAGAACATCAGCAATAGCATATTATTTAAAACAAAAGGCAAAAACAACTTGAACTGTACAGGTACAAAGGATAAGGTCAAAACAACATCAAAAATAATTATTGAGATAAATAACACAGCAGAAGCTTCACATAATATTTTTATCTAGGATAAATTCCTTAACTTTGTTGATGAAGAGAGCTCTAACTCCTTTTTTTAGATATGTTGTCTTGATTTCAGAGGGAAGATAGTTCCATGATTTAATGAATTTATATTTAATGGAATTAATGCCATACCTAAGTGTTTGCTTTAATGGTATTACAAGATAGTTACATGATGCTGATCTAAGATTATGGCGATGACTTTTATTAACAAATTTATAATAACTATTGGTAAGTTATTATGCAAACTGTCCAATACAAGTGTGCAATTCAGTAGGAATATTAGATCATAATTAGATTCATAATTTTTGAAAGGTAGTTCTGTGACAACACTTTTTATTTCAATTTTAAAAAGAAAATGGAACTATCATAAGCAATTTAATTTTTTATTAATTTATTAGTAATATAGGTATCAACAACAATCATATAAAAATAAAGAAGGCTATACTTGGACACATAGATAACAATGATTAAATAGGTTACTTTTAAGTATAACAGTAGAACAATACAAAATAAAATTATTTTAAAAACAACATTATGGTAATAAAAGTAAAAGTACATTCAGCTGTTAAATTAAAGCTTATAAACATCATCTTTAAGTCAATTAAAACCCTACAAGTAAATGTGTAGTTGTCTAAAGCTTTGGGTATAGTTTCGGTTATGTCTATGAGTGCTTGGTTAGTACAATTTTTTTTTGCGAAATCCAAACTGAAGCTTATATAGACAATTGTGCTGGCTTAAAAAACTTTCTAATTTCTTATACATAAATTTTACCAGCAGTTTACTGATCTTGGTCGATAATTAAGATGATTTGTGTTTAAGCCTTTTTTCAAGATTGGAATAACCCTAGCAATCTTAAATTGGTCAGGATATGTTCCGGATTTAAATGATTCATTAATTATAGCTGTTAATGGATAACTTAGTTCTTTTGATGCTAGGATAAGTATATTTGTGGGAATGCTGTTGGGACCTGTACTCTTTTTTGGATTGATTGTGGAAAAATAATCTTTCACTTCTTGTGGTGTAACAAAAAATGTGATACAAAAAATAAGATTGGATTATGGTTTTTTAGAAAGTGGCTAAAGTTATGCCTAGAGGGTATGATTTTTGATGATAGATTGTCTTCGATTGAGGTATTTTTTCACCATTACTGTTTAGGTTTAACATAAATAATTTAGTATTTAGAATTTCAAATATGCATATTGGATGCAATATAGGTGGAATTTTTCTAAATATTTTTGCTTATGCCGATGACATAGTATTTACATCTCTATCTTGGTTCTCTCTGCAGAAGTTATCAAATAGAAGTTATGTTGATGCATTATTAAATAATGTTTTGTAACAACAAGTTTGTACGGTTTATAACCCAAAACAAATACTAAAATTGTATCGCTTACATTTCCAAAATTGGGTATAGTGGGTTGCAAACTAGAATTTGTTTACAGCTTTAAATAACTTGGCCATATTATAAAAATGATCAACCGGATGATATGGATATAAAAAAAGAAGTAAAAAATTTATATACTAAAACAAATATGTTGATAAGGCACTTTTACAAGCCTAATTAAAGTAAAGTTATTCCTATCACATTGCATATGATTATACAGGACTTCCATGTGAAACAGATTATTATTATACCTTCAATACTGCTATAACAAATGTACCTTAATGTTTTTTGGATATGAAAATTATTGCAGTTTCACTCAATTGTTTTTAGAATTAAGGCTGTCAACTTTTAATACTATTTTGTCTAACTGTATAGATAAGTTATGGATAAGTTTAAAGAATAAGCTTGTCACATGTGCTAAAAGAATATCATTATTAATTTAATTAACAGAATATTCAACAAACTATTCAAATAATAAGTTTTTGTGAAAAGCTCTTTTTAGTTCTTGATATAAATGGACTTATATTTTTATTTATTTTTCTTTTCTTTTTTCTTTTCTATATTACTTTTACTCATTTGGTTTTTTTTAAAAGAATCTTCTATAAATAACTTTTCCCAATTTTTGACAGTTTTGTACCTAAGCTCCTTCCCTTATAGACAAATTGTCACACTTTACTGCTCTCCCCCTCCCCCCCTACTTTTTTAAAGTTTCACAACAAATTTGTATCCCCTTTCATAATGTTTAATGTTTTATTTGTATATATTTTATGCATATAAAGTATTACTATTGTTTATTAATAATTATATTCTTATTAAGTTTTTGCTAAATAATTTTATTTTTAAATTATTATTAAATTATTTTTTCATTGATAATATAGCCCTAGACTGTGGTCATGGTTTTGTCTTTGACTGTATTACATATAACATGGCATAGCTGTAGGTGCAGCTGAAACTACATTAATACACTGATGAAGCTACATTAATGAACTGACTGATAATTTATTAATGTAATGATTTTTTCTTTAGATTTAATAATGGATCAAAATAAACTAAAAGGATACGATGTAAAATTAGTTGACGGTTTTCCTGATAAATACAAATGTTATTTTTGCAAACTAGTTTTCCGTGATCCTATACAAACATTTCGTGGTGAAAGAGCCTGCAAATATTGTTATTTTAATATGAAAAGGTTAGAATTTTTCAAATTTTAAAGAATTTTTCAAATTTTAAAGAATTTTTATTACATTAAAAAATAAATAAAAGAATATGAAGAATGCAAAAATTAAATCATATATTTATTGTATATATACAATAAGGAATCGCCCATAAATTACACTACGCTAAATTTATTTAAAAAATAGAAGATCTTAAGCTCTTTTACGCTGTTCATTAAACTTAATGCCCTATTTTGATTTTTCATTCAACTTAAGGCTCTGCGAAGGAAAACTTTTGATCTTTTTTGTTTTAGAGATTGGTGATATCTAGCGTTGCATAATTTATAGACAATCTCATAAGGACCTGCTTATGAACTTACTCATTTTGGTTATGCCAAGGCAGTAATTAGCTAATTTATGATAAAAAATTCCTGTTGTTGAAAAAAACACTGATAGATAATACAAATACCATTGACTTTTAGTTTATCCTTTTAAGTGTCTTATTGTTGTTTGTTTTGCTGTTATGCACTTATTTGTAATTGATATAAATTTAAATAATTAAAAAAATTAACTCTAAATTTTTTAAAATTTTAACTTTTTGTTAAAATTTTTTCCAAAATAAATATAGATTTATATAAGTTCTGTAATTTTTTACTTGCAATGCTTGCAAAAATTTTCAAACTGCAACAAATATTTTTTCAAGTCTTGAATGTGGGAGCTATTAGCTTGTATTGGCTGGTAAATTTTAACCTAAATGAACCTTAGTTGTTTACTGCTAATAATTATCACAATTTTGTTAATATTTCTATATTGATACATAGCAGCACTTTTACTGAGTCTTTTACCTTTCATTTGGAAACCATATATACAAGCTATTACAAACCTAATACCTGCTGTTGTTGCCTCCATTTATCTTGCTCACTACCTCTTACTCCTGATTCTATTCCCTACTTTATAAATCTCTATAAATCTTTTCAAAATCTTCTTTGTATGGAATACAGTTATTTTGTTAGGCTCATTCTACTAATAAGGCCCTCTCTCTTTTAGATGAGATCCAAAATTGCAGTGAAAATAAGGTTAGCTGCTGAGCTTGAGTTTCAGCCTAATTATTGCAATGTTGCATGTTATGTTGCAATGTTAGATGTTATTCATGTTTCTACAAATACTACCATGGTTGCGTAACTTGCTATTCAGCTTAGTTGCATCGTTTTATTTTAACTTCATGCTCAAAAAGTGTTTTTAGTGTTTTGAAATTCTCCTCTGCCTTTATTTTTTCTGACCTCCTATAACAGTTAAAGTTTTTTATCCTTTTAACTCTTTTTTTTTTTCTTCTGTTAACTTGATTGTTGTTTAAACAATTTAATTGTTTTTTGAACAATTTAATTGTTGTTTGTCTTATTAGAAAAAGTTTATTTAAAAAAAAAAAAAGATTATCAGAAAGATTAATTTTGATAAGAAACAACAAGAAGTTACTAGAATAAAAAGCAGAGTGTTTTCCACAGAGGACAACTTTTATATTTTGGTTAGCAAGAAATAAATGGCCATATGAAGCAAGCTTATTGAAAAAAACCAGCAATCTAGATTTTGTCATGCAAGAATAATTTTTGGTAGATAAAAACTAGAGATTATAGCTCTTTATTTATTTTTTTAATTCTTGTTCTCTCAACAAGGCTGCAAGCAAACACTATTAAGTTGAGAGTTACTAGAAAAAAAAAATAGAGTTATAGAGTAATGAAATGGTTGACAGAAGACTTGAAAAGTTGAAGGTTGTATGAGTCAGGAAAACATGAAGATAGGAAAGAGTTCCTATCTTCATGTTTTCCTGGAATAAAAGCTTTATGAGGAATAAAAGCTTTATGAGCATGCAGGGACAGATACAGTAAAAGGATGAGACTTTGATAAGTCAAGCGTAAATGAGTTTTGGTTAATGTAACTAGAGATAAAAGCTCCTTAGAGCAGCAACCTTGAGTATTTGTAAAAAAGAGAAAGAGATGCCACTTTACGGCGATGGGAAAGAGGCTCAAACTTTTTGTAGAAAAGAAAAAGTTGTTGCAATAGATTAGCCTCTGTCACACACATTCAAAAAGCACTAGACTTTTTTTAAAAAAATTCATTTTTTTAATATTAAAATTCTTTTTTTTAGCAAGAATCCTGCTGTATGCCCCATAGACAAAGAGCCTATCACTGACAATGAGGTATTTCAAGATAAACATCTTATGAGAGAGATAGGACAACTGAAGTGTTATTGTAATAATAAAGATGCTGGATGCGTATGGAAAGGAGAATTGCTTGAAATTCAGGTTTTTATTTTAAAATATGGTTTTTTAATAAATTTTTACTGAGATTTATATGAGATCAAAAAGTTTATTGTGAAACTTTATGGAGGTATATATTAATAGAGAAATAAAACTTTATATAAAATATTTTGATGATAATTTTAAAATATTTTGAAAATAATTTTAATGCTACAACTTTAAATTTTTAAACTTTTAGTTGGTAGGCATCAAGGTGATTTGTTGCATGACTTTTTTTATAACAATTTTTCACAGATCAATTATCTTAAAAAAAAGCAACTTTGTAAAAAAATCTGTTATTTATGCAATAGTTTATGAAGATTTGAAAATCAAAACATGTTGAAAAGCTTTTTAAAAATCAGTTTATAAAATTTTCAATTACAAAAAAACAAAAGAGTGTGCATAAAAATTAAATAATCCAAATAGTAATAAATTAAGATGTATTTGTATTACAGCAGCAATTAATAACAGCGCAAATTTACTATTGAGTAAAAATGTAAAGTATATATTTTTTGTGCTTTTTTTATACAATTTATTATTTACATAAAATACAGGCAATTTACTATTATTTAACACAATAATTGATATATAATGTCAGTAATAATAATAATAATTGTAATAATTGAGATTTAATACCATGTTAAAACTTTCACAGACTAAACAAGAAAGTTAAATATATTCGATTAAGTCTTGCTTTAAATAAATTGATATTTTTAACTTCCACTATTTCAATTAATAATTTGTTCCAGAATTTGTAAAATTCTGTAATCTGTAAAATCTGTAAAAAAAACCCTCATGATTTCGATTTAAATATTTCTTATCCGTGAATAAATGATGTTTGTTACCTTGAATATTTGAATATGGACCTGAAAAATTAAAAGAGCATGAATATTGAGGAGGTATTTTCCAAGTTATTTTTCTCTATATCATAATACCATTTGTACATTTGTATAAGATCTCCCCATATTCTTTGTTGATTTATAGATGTCAATTTCATTTTTTCTAGTCTTTAGTTATATGATAGATGATGTAGCTCAGGTACAGATTTTGTTACTTGTTTTTGAATGTTTTCTAATATATTTATATTTTTTTCAAGATAAGGACTCCATACCTATATTGCAAATTATAAATGCAGGCGTATATAACTACAACACACCAATTTTATTTGCTCACTATTTTTATACTGAAATATTTGCATATTATCCAAATTTATGCAGGGCTCAAATTTAGTGATTGTGAATATCAGTCTAAAGGAATTTAGCTGTAATCAAATATTTTAAACAAAAGAAATCCTTAAAGAAGATATGAAATACTTTTTTATCTTATTTTAATCATATTCAATATTTTTTTATAAATTGAACTCTTTTGCAGATATGTATACAAAAATAAAAGATGGAGGAGATTAAAATTATATAAAAACCAATTTAAACTTTTTATAGTTATTTTAAAACAAAACAAAAAAATTCTAATAGCTTATTTAAGAAAAATTTTTAATAATTATTTTTACTATCAATTAATTAATTTCTAATTTAAAACATTTAAATTTTTAAATAAATAATTCCTTAAACTTTCCCCCCAATCAAAAATCGATATATTTCATACAATGTGCAAATAGCTTTAGCATAATTTTTTATTGGTTGATTTTTAAATTACCCCGCCAATATTTTTTCGGGCCTTCAGTAATAGTAGTTTTTGTTTTTTATTTATAATCCTTAAATTTGTTTTTTTGTTTTTTTGTTTTTTTGTTATTTCACCTCCCCAAGGCCTAGAAGGCCACTACAGATGAGGAGGCTACTTAGTTGTGGTTATAACCCTCTCTCAACTCTATAACTCCGAAACACAAACCTTGACGAACAAGGCCACTGCGCGGAGAAACAAGTTGAGCGCGGTACTACCAGGGACATGGTGGGGATCAAACTCGGAACCTCTCGCTTATGAAGCGAGCGCACTACCACTACACCACTACCGCATAAATAATCACCACTACCACATAAATAACCTGGTGTTTAAAAAAATAATAATTAAAAATATTTAAGTTTTGACTGTTATTATTTTTGCAGCAGTAAATTTATTGCTTTGTTTTTCTTTTTTTTTTTTTTTTTTTTTTTGCATTATGATAAATTGGCGGTTTTATTAAAACAGTGTTCAGAGTTTTTATTAAATTAAGAATTTAATTTGAGCCTTGTTAAAGTTTGCAATAAATACAATTTAGATTTATGGTTCCCATTTTAAGTCATTTGAAAGTAATGCCCCTAGATCCTTTTCCGATATAATAGTAATTAATTCTTGCTTTATATTATTATTAGTTATGAAGTATTTATAATTTTATTTTTGTTACCAATACGCATGATCTTACATTTTTCAAAATTAAATTTTCCAGTTTATTATCCATTTTTCTAATATAGCAATGTAATTTTGTAAAGTATGTGCATCCGTTTCATTGTTAACTTCAGCTATTACTTTAGTATCATCTGCATACAACAACAATTGGTTTGTAAATTAACTTGGAAGATCATTGATGCACAGTGGGTGCTCATATTATTAGAAACACTGTCTTTTTTTTTGAAAATTATGTGTTAAAGGTTATTTATTATAGAAATAAAAAGGTTGCAGACTATTTTTTCGTAACTTTTGAGTGTTGCGGTCTATATTTATTACAAAAAACATACTTATTTATATTTTTTTAAAAATAATTCCACTATTGTACAAGCAAAAGATTACATATTGGTGATTTATTTTAGTATTTTGTTATCCCTCCCTTGGCACTTATTACCGCTTCTACACGTCTTGGCATACTTTCTATGCATTTTATTGCATTATTTTGAATATCTATGTTATTGTGCCAGACTTTGATCATCTTTTCAATTAATTGTATTTTGTTGGTGATCATTTCAGAAGCAATTTCCCTTTTCATGATCTCCCACAGATTTTCAATAGGGTTTAAATCTGGTGAGTTTCCAGGCCATGGTAGCACTGGAATTTTCTTTGCTTTTAGGTACTCTGTAACCTTCTTTGCTTTATGGCATGGGGCAGAATCATGCATAAATGTAAATTTTTGGTTCTTTGGGAACCATTCCTTCAACTGTGGTACCAATCTTGTGTCAAGAACTTTTATGTATTGGTCCTGGCGCATAGTTCCCTCAACGACATATAAGCGCCCTGTTCCATGTCCACTAATGACAGACCATACCATTATACTTAGAGGATGCTTTACACGTTCTAAGATGCAGTTTTTGTGGAATTTTTCTCTAGCTTGTCTACGAACAAACTGCGATTTGTTTATCAATATCTGGATTGTCGATTCATCCAAGAAACATACCTAAACAACATCAAAAAAACTTATAAGTCAAAGTTTTAATGTAGGCAAATCTCTAAATGGAATGTGTATTATAAATGAAGTACTTACATTTTTCCAGTCATTGACGGTCAAATGCTGATGACTTTTAGCCCAAGCAAGGCGTTTTTGTTGCATTGCTAGAGTGAGCTTAGGCTTTTTAGCAGGTCGACAGCATCTAAATCCTTGTTCTTTGAGTCGGCGACGAACTGTCATTGGAGATACTGGTATTCCAGCATCTTGTATTAAAGTGGTTAGTATTTGCCTAGGCTTATTCCTATTTTCTAGGCAAATATCTCGTATTTTTCTATCGTCTCTTGGCGTTGTTAGCCGTTTTCTACCACAATGTCCTGTTCGTTGAGGAGTATAATCAGCATTTTTGTCCAGATTTTTTTTTATTCGGTTGACTGTTGCCACTGAAACCTTTGTCATTGATGCTATACACCTTTGAGAATAAGAAGTATTCTTCAATAATGCTCCAGCTTCTCTTTTTTTTGAGGGTGAAACATCTTTTGCCTTTCCCATATTGAACAAAATACGTGATTCTAGTAAACCGTTATAGAAGTCAAATTATATGTAAAAATATTGATTTAATCATGTTTAACTGTAAAAAATAGACACATAAATAGAACTCAATAACAAAACAATAAAAAAATCTTTGAAAACTTTAAAAAGAGAGCAATACACAAACAACACTTCACGCGACAACAACACAGGTATGACTGCCAAAATTGTCAAAATTCGGGAAAAACCCTATAACTTCATAATGAGATGAAATGCAATGTTGCCAAACTCCCAGATTAAAGTAAAAGGTACATACATACTATTTGTAAAATAAAAAAAATTATTTTGTTAAAATGTTTTGTTAATTTTGAACTTTATTCACAAAGTTTTTAAAATTTGGTCGTGTTTCTAATAATATGAGCACCCACTGTATATTAAAAATAAAATTGGACAAAGCATAGATCCTTAAAAGTTGTTGTGCAGTTGGTTGTACTAACAAAATTAAAACTTTAGTCTTCCTGAAGATGAAGTACTTAAAAGAATTGAGGTTGAATATGATAAATCATGCTGTAGATATTAGTGCATGTAGCAAGCAATGTTTTCCTAAAATCTTGTAATGTTTATGTTTGTTTTGCACATTTTATTACTGGTGGGTTACTTTTAATTTGAATCTTAATTTAGTACTGGTAAATAAATATCAAAATATCAGTACTTTTTATACCCTAAAATAACCAAAGTAATATGTAGACACCAATGTAAGGCATCATTTTATTTAAACAGAGATCTAAAAGTATGTAAAAATAAAGTAAAACCACCTAAAAGACCTTTATTTTGCAGACATCTGTTTGCTGTTTCTTTTGATTAACTTTTATAGTAATTGTAGGACATAAAGTTACTGTTAAGGAATGTTTTCTTAACTTTGTGTATAAGAAAGTATAGTTTGTTTTCCCCCAATTCAATATGGTTACTTTTGATTTTGCAATAGTCATGTGATTCCGACTGGATGGATGTAAAACTTTGTTTAAAACTTTTTTAAAATTAGTATAAAGGGTATCAAATGACTTACCCCTTGCAATACCTGTCGTTACTGTATACATGTACTCTAGGAGATTAGTTGTGCAACTTTTACCTTTTGTAAAATCATGCTGATTAGAAAATAATAAATTGTTAGCCTCTAAATAATGTAAGAGTTGGCTAAATTTTAAATGTTCTAAAGTTTTACAAAGAATTGAAGTCAAGGAAACTAGCCTATTATTTGAAATTTTATTTCTACTGCCATTTTTAAGCAGCATTGTTATGTTTGCTGTCTTCCGTGAAATAGGTACTACACCTTCATAAATTCACCAATTTTCTTGGGTTTAAAGCATTTATCATATTATTAACTTCAATTTTTTTCAAAGTTTGGTAAAGTATCATTGTTATCTTTTATAAATACTAATTAAAAATATTCAAAGTATCTCAAGATAATTTTCCAGTTTAAAATTTTATTTAAAGGTGTTAGTCTTGCTTCATATGTTTCACTTATAATATATTGCCATATTATTACGTGATGTCCTTGATTTCTGTTCCCGAAAGGAGCGCTATGTTGAATCTATTTGACTCCATTGGCATTATTTACTATTATCAAGTCTAGAATGTTTGTTTCATGACAAGTGGCTCTTTGAAATAATGGATTTACAGTGCATTGGTTTAAAAAAACATTTATCAAGACAATTTACAAATTTTTCAGCTTGAGCAAATAATTGCCTTGTAATTACCTGTTATTATGAGAGCTGTAAGATCTTATTTTCAATCAGTTTTTTGTGGCATTTTTTATATTGTTTGTAATTTTATCATTTGAATTTGGCGGCTTGTAAATACGACCTACTAAATTTTTTCAATTCCAAACTTTAGACAAGCCCAAACTTGTTCGGTGTCTATAGAGTTTATAGTTAGCAGAGCAATAAAATTAGTCAAAACATTACACAAACTAGCAATGACATAGTTATTGACAGTACAAACCGGCTTAATAATGTTACCAGAAAATAAAGTTATTCTTATCATGTTTAATTTTTTTTCTTTCTTCCTAAAACATTATATAATAAAATAAATTTCAAATCATAAAAAATTACCAAATTCAATATGAAATAATAAAAAGTAGACATGTTTTAAATATACATTCTATATAATTAAAATTAGTCAAAACATTACACAAACTAGCAATGACATAGTTATTGACAGTACAACTCGCTTAATAATGTTACCAGAAAATAAAATTATTCTTATCATGTTTAATTTTTTTTCTTTCTCCCTAAAGCAATAGTAAAGCATAGAAAGGTACAATTAAAGAGATAAAATAATAAAAAGTAGACATGTTTTAAATATACATTCCTTATAAATAAAATCATACACATTTCTTATAAAAATAGAACTAAAGGAATGAAAAATAAACTTGTAAAGATTAAATTTGAAAACAAAATAAAATAAAAACTAATATTAAATATGTAATCCTTCTAATTGAAAATATTAAAATTTTAATGTTTTTCTTCATTAATACTTTTTTTACATAATGCTTTTTAAATTAATTTTAATTTAAATAATTCTTTGTATGATTTGTGCTTAATCTCTATGGCCATCTTTGTTGCAGTTTGTTACATTTTATTGCACTTTGTAACAAAGGTGATTATAAAGATCAAGCACTTTGATGTTGCTCTTCAGATGTGGGTACCATTAATAAATGGAAAAATTGTGGTTTAATATACATTTTGTTAAGTACTTTAAAGCAGGAGGCCTCTGGTTTGAAATGGTGTATCAAGCCAATCAAGTGCCTGGTTTGCATTTGTTTCTGCTTTAACTTGATGCTTGACTTTCTAGTTTCTAAAATCAGGAAACTGAAATCACCCAGTTCTTTTCTTATTTCCATCTGATCATTAATTGTGTACATGTGTGTTGATTTGTTGGAGTAGTCTATATGTATGTATTTGCATTTGTCTAAGTTGAAGAGCATTAGTCACTTTGGACCATTCTACCACAAATTTGACTGCTTTGTCAATGTCTAGCTGGAGAGGTGCTTTGTCCTTCTCTCTGTTGATGAGACCTAGTATTTTGCTTGTATTTTATGTTGGTATATTTTTACGCTGGCAGTATTTTACAATGGCATATAGTTTGATGAGATGAGTTATATTTTTAATAAGTCCATTATGAAAAGCAGTGGTTCTAGCAACAATTTCTGAGGAACTCTTCTTGTCATTACATTTTGCTTTTTGTTAGCCAGCCAGTTAGCTTCTTGAGCAGCGAGCTAAAAATTGTGTAGGCATTTAGTTTGTGCAAAAGTCTTTCATATGGCACTTTGTCAAAGGTTTTTGCAGAGTTAGCATATATCACATCTATGCAAGGGCTATTCTAGACCTTACTATTGTTATGTTCAAGAATATTTCTATTCCTGAATGTATTTTAAAATTTAGTAATTGACTTTTTTTATGGCATTGTTTTTTTTGTTAAAAAACACCTAAATACAGCAATGTTTCCGCCAAAGTTCCTTATGGCAGGCACAGGCTTGGGGGTACTGTTGTCTTAACTATTTTCCTAACAAACCCCCTACTATGGCATACCCAGGATACACTTTCAAGTCCATTGAAATGTTTTTTTTTAATCCATTGAAGTGATTATTCTCTTAGGTAAGAAGCAGTGCTGATCATATGTGAACAGAATGTTGTTATAGCAGTCCTTCATGGTTCACTTGTGAATGAATCCTTCCACTTTCTTGCAATATGATGTGCCCACTTGTGTGTGTCCTAGTGACTTGCTTTTATGTAGTTTGATAATTTGTTTTAGTTTATCTGTGATAATTCAATATGCTTAACAACGTTTCTTCATTATCGGGTGGACACGGAAAAAGTAGAGATTTCTTTTAAATTGAGATTCCTTTAAACCATAAATGCTTTTTTTTTCAAATTTTTTTTTTATTAGATGTGTTTACATCAATTAGAGTTTCAACACGGTTTTAAGGGGCTTGATGGGCTATTTAGCAAGATCAAATTTTATAGCAGGTTGATGCCATCTTTTTGCAGTTTTTTTCTTTTCCACTTTTTTTGAAAGTCCTTTTTATTTTTTGTTCCTTCACTTGCCTTACAAAGATCTCCTTTAACTTTTGCCCAAAAATCCTCAATCTTGCGCGATTTGGAGGATTGCATCTTTAGGAACAATTTTCACATTATTATCTGTGCACCACTGTAAAATTTTAAATAGTGAGAACCAGCAAGATCTGGCTAAAAGAGACACAGGTTTTTGTATTTTTTTCATAAATGGCAAAAGTTTTATTTAGCGGCATTCTTTGATGTTGAGATTGGTAGTCAAGGTCTTCTTAGTGTTAAAACAAGAGTACTGTATACCACAACTTGAATGTAAACTTTTTTTGTCAAATATACTTAAATTGATTATCATCAGGTTTATCTTTGTCCTCAAGGTAAAATTGTTTACCAGGAAAGTTGTGAAAAATCTGCCCTTACAATATGTTTCGTCGTCTTCAATTATGCACATACCTTTATTCGCAATTATTATAACCAACTTCTTTGCGCGTCAAATTCCTTTAATTTCACCATTTAAGCACTTCTTAGGTGTATTTATCTTATGAAATGCTTTATTCCGACATTTTTAAGTACTTTTTTGATATAAGAACGCAAAGTCTTGAATTTTCTTGCTAGATCTTGCTGTGACTGGTTCAGATTTCTTGCTATTGAACTGAGAATTGACTTTACCTTTTTGTATTTATGGAAAGTTTTCTTTCTTCCACTTCCAAATTTTCTTTTGAAGCTTTAAGTAGTCTTGAACTTATAATATCTATGGTTGTAGATTTTGGGACATTTGTACGTTTAGCAATCAAAAGATATGAAGTTGATGGATTTTTTGAAAAAAATATGCACAACTTTTTTACGCACCTCAAATTGTTTACAAAATATTTTGCAAATTATTTATTTGGAAGCAAAAGTTTATCAACACATTTAAAAATAATAAGAGTCAGTGCCTACTGGTGGTGTGTGCGAAGTGTGTAAAGCACACAGGCGGCAAATTTTAAGATCAACTGTAAATGAAAAATTACCAAAAAAATACATCGTTCTGATAAAATTTGATCATTAATAAGGGCGGCAATTTTTATTTTGCTCACACTTAGAATTGCACACAAGTTGACCGGACTTTTCCGTGACCACCCAATATTTCTTCAACATGTATGAAAATTAACATTTTTTGATATTTATTGTTACCTAAATCACTCCCAACAAGGCTGCAAGCTATTAATTTAGGAGTTAATATAAAACAAAAAATATTGTTAAAGAGCAAAGAAATGATTTAGAGAAGACTTTTAACAATAATGGCATGACATTTGTTCTAAAAACCATTGTTCTTGTAAAAAAAGATGAAAATTTGATTACAATTAGATACAGCCACTTCACAAAGAGATGAAAACCATAGGGTAGAATGCAGGTTGACAAACAGACATAAAATGAAATGAAAGTTTTCGTATATATATGTATATATGAAAATTTTCATATATATATATATATATATATATATTTATATATATATATATATATATATATATATATATATATATATATATATATATATATATATATATATATATATATATATATATATATATATATATATATATATATATATATATATATATATATATATATTAGGGGTGTCCACTATGCAAAAAATTTTCAAAACCACCCAAATTGAACTTTTTCCCATTCTAGTATTTGTGTATAACGTAAAAAATTTTTTTATCAAATTTTAATAACTATTATAGAGCCCCCTCAGAGCCCCTAAAGACAAAGTTCTGCATTTTTGGTTAAAAGTTATATTCAAAGTATCAGACGGGAACCCCAAAACTAAAATTAAGACTGTCTTTCTGAATGTTATTAATGTTGTTTCATTGTCCAACTTTTTTTTTTCCAAAATCAGGATATTGCTGCCTGTGATTTTCAACGCCCTGCAGCAACCATTCTCATTTACAACTTTTACCGTACGAACAAATTTTTCAGCTTCTTTGTATCCTGGTTGCTTTGTCCACTGTTCAATTGGTTTAGCAAGCCAATCTGTATTGATGCCAAGAATGCTGAACAATGAGTGAGATTCAGGTCCCAGAAGATTTGACAAACCTGTTTGGCGAGTGATTTGACGAAAAACTGGCTTACCATGACGAAAATTTTCGGGTACTGGAATTTCCAAGAGTTTGGCTGCCATATCTTTTTTCACAGTGGAACTAACATGTTTGCTGAAGAAAGCAAATGGAACTACCTCTTCTGTCAAATACCATCGGCGATTGGTTTTTTAGAAAGAATGACATCAGCAACTTCCTTGTCTATTTTTTTGTAGTCCATCATGTCGTGGATGAATTGTAGATCATTCATAGGTGCATCAGCACCAATGCTAGTTTTTGTCCAAGCTGGTGTGTGGAAAAGAGAAAGATATCTGTTCGTTCTAAAAAGTTTGGTCGTCATCCTCTGATCATAAGGCAGTTGTTTAGAAAACATGAACATTTTATTCGCATAAATGTTACATGCCATCCACCGAGCTTGGTGGATAGCTCCTGGTTTAAGAAAGTGTACACCCCGCGGTGGAGTTTGCCCAAAGATGATCAGTGTGTTCTTAGCACATTCGCGATAGTCATCTCTTGGAAATGTTGAAGCATCTTCCTTAGCAAGTAGATGTGTCAAATGCTGTATGGTCTGTTCTTTGAGGTTTTGCAGGTATCTTCAACAGTTAAAGTTTTGATTGGCAACTGTTTATCCAATGCTGGCCAAGCAGTTTTAAATTCAGCAAAGAATTTATTCTCTGGACCAAAAATGTTTCCAAATAATTTCTTCCAAACTGCTCCGACAAAGGTTTCAAAAATGTGATGTCGACAGGCAAGATAGAGAAGTTTTCGACCTAAGTTTTCTTCAATCAATTTAGCAGCACCATTGTGGATGCCACTATTACTGGCAGTGGTATCAAATACCAATGCCACAACACTGTCGCTTAGATCCCCAGCTTCTAGGAGATCCAATGTTGCATTTGCTTAAGTCTCTCCTTTTGAATCAACGAGAACGGGAACACCAAGCAATTTCGCCTCACTGTATTCTGGAGCACCCGACACAAGCACAGCTAACTGTTCATGTTGCACAACTAGTATGTCTTTTAGCAGTTTTCCGTCTCAGTGAAGGGCACCAAACTGGGGTGGGTTGAGCCTCACATTATCTATAACACTCTCAGCAATCCTCTGTCGATTTAACATTCTACTTCAACGAAATGTCGATCTGGAGATATCAAAATCGTCCAAGTTTCCACCAGCAGCTTTAATTACAGCAGACACAATCCTAGTTGTTTTATTATCAGACAATTTCAGCCTGTCTGCTGCAGAAGTGATTTCCTTGCATTGCATAATTCTTTTGGGGAGGTGAAGAGTAATAAATTCTGATCGTCTATTCATTGGAGGTTCATAATTCAAGTCCCACCCTAAACCGATATCTACTTCAGCAACAGTAATATTTTCATTAATATTCTGTTCTTCGTCATTAACTTCCATGTCCTCATCATCCTGATCATCCTGTCTACCTTATTTTTCTACTCTTTCTTTTTCTTCATCTCTAAGTATGATTTTCCGATTATATCTGGCTTCTTTCATTTTTGCTTTAATCTCAAAGATTTTGTCATGCCCGTCCATGGTCACCTTTCTGTCTTTTTTTTGATCTAAATAGAATGCAACATCATTATCTTTCTTTTGGGCAGTCTGTAGCCTGGATTTCATGATTTCCTGTATGGCATCAGGTGATCCAATATCAAATAGACTATCCAACTTGGCCAAGAAGCTAACACATTTTCCGCCAGCATCACTTTCGCGATTCTTGTTCTTCAACAAGCGGTTCCACTCATTCCAGAGACACATAAGATCTAACACCGAATTTTGTCTTGTCTTTGTCTTGATGCGTGCCATATTCCAGAATGTTACAACAGCGTCGATAACAATATAGCCAATTTCTTGATTTATCACATGATTTCGGACATTTTCTTCATCGCGTCGTAAAAAAAGAAAAAATTTCAAAACCTGTCTGCAATCGGGTAGTTTAGAACCAGTTATTGATGGTGATGCGTGTCCAATTAACCAAAACTTAGTAGAGGCATGAGTAACAGGCCTTGTTGTTGATGATGATGATGGCGGTGAAGGCTGGTCGGTTGTGTCTGACAAACAACTGGAACTAGTTGGCAAAGACTTGAGTTCAGTTTCTACAGCTTTACCACTTCTTGTCAACATTTCAGTTTTAATTTATTTAACTAAAACAGGAAACAGCAAAATAATTATAACAATCAATATTACATATTAAATTGTGTCAATATCATAATATTATTTGCTTGTTTATGAAATTTGTAATCAATGCAAAAATGTGCTACTGTTTTAACTCATTCGTGCCTACCATCCCCAAAAATGGGACGCTCTATAAATCGTAAAATGTAACAAAAAACTCAAGCACTAATGGGTTAAACAGGAAATTGGGGCTTATCTTTAAGGGCTTTGAGGGGGCTCTAGAATAGTCATTAAAATTTAGTAAAACTTTTTTTTACACTGTACACAAACACTAGAATGGGAAAAAATTCAATTTGGGTGGTTTTGAAAATTTTTTGCATAGTGGACACCCCTAATATATATATATATGTATATATATATATATATATATATATATATATATATATATATATATATATATATATATATATATATATATATATATACACCCAGCAATGCATACATTGGTTTATGTGTGTGTATGTGTGTGTATATATAAATTAATTAGAAATTAAAAATATATATATATTTATATATTTAAACAATTTTAAAATGTATTCTACAAATAGAGTGCTCAATGTTCTTAAAAAAACAGAGCAATTATAAATTTATATATATATATTTATATATTTAAATATATATATGTATATGTGTGTGTGTATATATATATATTAGGGTGGCCCTTATTTTTAAACTTTCAAATTGTTTAGCCTACAATCCCATTTCTTGTTCCAATCATGAAAATAATGATCTATACAAAATTTTAGCATAATCAGACAATTGTAGGTTGACCCTCATTGTCCATGAAGTTTCAAAATTTTTGCCTTGAAAGTCATTTTTAGGTGAAAAGTTTAAAAACTGTTTTCAAAACTATTTGTGCTGCTCGTGTAAAGTGACTTTTAGATTGTCTTCTTTTTAGACAGTAAAATGGCATTAAGTTTGTCTGGGAGTTAGTCACAGAAGTTAAAAAAAGATTTTCATGTCTGTCTTGTTGGCTACATTTCAAAGCAAAAGTTCCAACAACACGAGTTACATAGCCATTTTTCACTCCCCCTCTTGCAGAAGTTTTTGATAGGTGCAAAATTACTGACAGAAATGGGGTTTACATATTTTATATATATATATATATATATATATATATATATATATATATATATATGTGTGTGTGTATATATATATATATATATGTGTGTATATATATATATATATATATATGTATATATATATATGTATGTGTATATATATATATAGGCATTATTACCAATAGCACATCATTGGTAATAATGCATATATATATATATATATAGGCATTATTACCAATAGCACATCATTGGTAATAATGCATATATATATATATATATAGGCATTATTACCAATAGGCCGATACTGATGTCGATGGATGGGAAAAGGTCAATGCCGGAACCGATGAATTAACTACAAGAGTTGTCCCAGAACTGCCTAGCCTAACAAAGAAAACACAAAAATTTTGAAAAAAACAACCATGGTGAAAGCCTTAACCTTTAGAAGCTACCAGTAATACTGTGAAATTTAATTTTTTTCTTTTTAGATTTGCAACCATAAATAGTGAGCGTTTTCAGTAAATTTTTAACATGAAGAAAATTGGTCATCGTCGTGTCATTCAATATTATTATTTAAAAGGTCTCAGTCCGACCAATATCAAAAGTGAACTAGATTCTACTCTAGGGGAGTCTGCTCCCTCATCTGCAACTATGAAATATTGGGTTGCAGAGTTTAAAAGAGGCTCTATGATCTGTCAAGATGAACTCTGAGTAGTTGACTAAATGAGGTCACCATGTCAGAAATAGTTAAGAAAATCCACAAAATTTTTATTTTTTTTAAACATCTTTGCTTCCAACAAGGCTGCAAGCAACCATTAATTAGAGTTGGTAGTTACTAGAGAATCATACTGGATGATTGTTGATTAAAAGTGTGCGGGTTGGATGATATGGCAGGCATATTAAAAAGTGCTGTACATCGCATATTGACTGAAACTTGGACATGAAAAAGTTGTGCGCATGATTGGTGCTGCATTTACTCACAATCAACCAAAAACAATGTTGTGAGGATGTTTCGATGAATTGTTTGCAATGTTTCACAAAAATAAGGCTAAGTTCTTGCGTCGATTTATAACTATGGATAAAACATGGGTTTATCATGTAACTCCTGAAACAAAAGAGCAGTTGAAAGAATGGACCAAAAGGGGAGAATCAGCTCAATATATTGGCTGGAAAAGTTATGGCATCAGTTTTTTGGGATGTGCGTGGGATAATTTTCATTGATTATCTTCAAATAGGAAAAATCATCAACTGCGCATATTATGCAAACTTATTGCAGCGTTTGAGTAAAGAAATCAAGGAAAAATGTCCGCATTTGGCGAAGAAGAAAGTGTTGTTTCATCAAGACAATGTATTGGTTCACACTACTGTTTTTGCCTTGGCTAAAATTTATGAATTAAAGTTTGAATTGCTTCCTCACTATTCTCCAGGTTTAGCCCAATTTAAAAAAATGGCTTGGCAGGAGAAGATTTTTTACAAATGAAGTGGTAGAGTCTGGGGTTGATGGTTATTTTGCAGAGTGTAATGGTTCTTACTATAAAACAAGGAAGCAATTGAACATCCCTAGGAAAAGTGTATCGAACTAAAAGGGGATTATGTTGAGAAATAAAAAAAAATTTCAAAATTTTTGTGTTTTCTTTGTAATCATTAAAGTTTTGAAAATATAAAACCATATAACTTTAAATCGTGTAAATTTTTTCATATATCTGGAATCAATACCGGTAAACAAGTACTTGGACCCAAATTAGAGCTAAACCATTATTTTAAAAGATGTTAGAAAAACTCAGTTATAAAAATATACATATTTAGTTTTTTTTAAAATATATACAATTTTAGTGGAATACTTTTTATTTCAAATTTAAAAAGAGAATGGAACTATCATAAGCAGTTTAATTTTTTATTAATTTATTAGTAATATAGGTATCAACAACAATCATATAGAAATAAAGAAGGCTATACTTGGACACATAGATAACAATGATTAAGTAGGTTACTTTTAAGTATATCAGTAGAACAATACAAAATAAAATTATTCTAAAAACAACATTATGGTAATAAAAGTAAAAGTACATTCAGTTGTTAAATTAAAGCTTATAAACATCATCTTAAGAATAAACAAATTTGCTTGTAAACAAAGTCAAAAAAAACAATTTCTCAAAAAATTATAATGCACAAACTTTATTATTTAATTATTAACATAATGCAGGATAAAAAAATTAAAATGCCATCAGTTGGAAAATCGGTAAATTAATAAAAAAAGGCTGATGCTGATACTGATTCTGATTGTGCAAAAAGAGGCCAATTGAGCTGATGCCAATTAATTGGCATCAGCTTAATCGGCTTATTATACATTAAATTAATTATACATATTTTATATACATTAAATTGTTTATGCATTATATTTTATATATATATATATACACACGCACACACACAAACAAATTAGTAAAAAATCACTTATTAAACTTTTTTCATTTTACACTGTGTTTCATTAAGACTTATCAGAAGTTCAAATTGTTCAAATTAGTAAGACTTCAATTTATACCAAATATTAACTACAGGAAGTCATAAATATCTTTGTTACTGTAAATTTTTCATACATTGTGGAATATGCTGACTCTATTATAAAAAAAATTCTTTAGAATTATTACTTCTGCTTTTTTTTTTTGTATGAATATGTTTAAAGAGAGGATCTAATATAATTATTTCTTGAGCTCACTTATATTTATAGTTTTTTAGGAGAAACTTTTTTTTATACCTGCATTTAGAAATTAGTTTTGATTTTTTGTTTAATAAACATTTTTATTTCGCATGTTTAATTGTTTCGAATTTTTCTTGTAGGCCTAACAAGCACTTTTTCGAAATATTATTATATGCAGGCACTGTTTTGAGCATGGACCAATTCAATACAAAACCATCAATAATATTATGTTTTGTTTGTTATGCATGTTTGAACCAAATTACATTTCTAGTTCTGTTTTTTTTATGTTTTTTTTTTCAGTGTCTAAGTCAGTTCAAAATTTTGAAATGCTACTTTAAAAACAGAATTGAATCATCTGCCCCTGTCCAAGCTTTTGTAACACTTAACAATCATAAACCAAATTTTCAAAACAAATTTCCTTGTAGGTTACTGATTCCCTCAAAAAATGATATTGTAAGCAAAATTATATTGGACAAAATTCATAATATTCTTTGGAATAAATTAAATTTACAACAGTGGCAAAATAACAATAAAATAATCTATAAATTTTCTATTTATTATAAATGATTTATTCAATTGTTGAACCTTTTTTATTTTTAAATTTAACACTTTGAGGGCTTTCTTAGTTACTGCTATTATGCAAAAATGTTTTTTCTATTTAATTTTTTTTTTTTTAGTAAAAAGGAAATTAATTTTATGTTGCTAAGAGTTACCATAGATTTGTATTTTTTTTAAAGAGGGAGTGTTAATTAAAGGTATTTTATTTGCGTAAATGATTTTCATAAGATAATTAAATCTTTTAATTTTTAAGTTCTGTAAAAGCAAAAAGCCAGAAAAAGTTTTCCATGGTTTTATTATTTATTTTTTGGCAATCATAAATATGGTTGTCAAATCTGTCCGTCAATTGGCAAGTTCTGCAACTGGATATATGGCCATTTGTCTGGTTTCTTAAAAGTTTTTTTTCCAATGTGTATTCAGATGGACCATTACAAACTATAGACTTCAGATAGTAAAATCTAAAAAAGAAATTTTGTGATAAAATGATTATTTGTTTTAAAACTTTTATATAATTGTGCCTCTTTTAAGACCCAATATGATATCCTTTTTAAAAAATCTTTTTTTTTTTATAATATTAGGGCTCTGTCAGATGTTTAAGGGTCTTGTGCAAACCCTAAAAATACTTTTTATTCATACAACTTTTAAATCCAGTATTATTTTTTTATATAGAACACATTTATGGGTTTTAAGGTTCCTAGCAGACATTTTCAAACAATGTTGTTTTAAGAGCCATCCTATATAATATATATATATTTTGAAATGACCAATACCTTCATAGTTTACACCAGCCCAGATGCCTATACTGCCACTATTAGTTTTGTTCTATACATAGTACGATCTCAACCCATTTTTTTATGTGATGTTCTACTCAGCATTACTCAGTTTTTTCTTGAATCAGCCTCAACATTCATTTCATTGCTGAATATGACATGTGCCACATGCTCATAGATCAAATTTTAATAGCTAAAAAGCAGTTTTTTATTGCTTTCTGATGATTTTTGATAGACATGGTTTTTTGTAAACAGCAAATTGTGCTTTTGTACTAGTCTTCTAATTATTTGTTCTAAATTTGTTTTATTTTCTGTTCAATGTATCATTTAAATTTGCAAATTTAAATGATACAATGAACAGAAAATAAAAATACATTACATTTGTTACATAATAGATTTCACTCGTGGTTATGCGTTATAAGTTTACTCCAAAGTGTTTATAAAGTGATTTTATTTAAATAAACAACTACGTCTCGTTTACCCAAATATAAATAATCAAATATATATATAAATACAATTTATATTATTTCCTTAAATAGTTCGTCTTTTAATTAATTAATCCGTTATTGCTTCCCTAACTCTTCTGACTGACCATCTGCTCCAACTCCTGACCTTGTATATCCCCTATATCTATATTCACATACACCCGTCATATCTCGTCTTCTTCGTGTTTTTATATTTTCAGCAGACGCTAGACGCGGCTACGGTTAGTAAACAGTTTGGTTGATAAACAAATGTTTATCCAAACGCTATACTCTTCGTTGAACTTCAGTGTTCCGCTTGAGTAGTTTTGTTTGAGCCCTTCGTAACATTACTTACCAAAACAGAAAAAGTCCGTCCTCGGACTTAAAAGCAATACCAAAATATCAGAACTTATAAAATCTCTGTAAAACAACAATATGTCGAATAATCAGCAGAATCAGTAAATCTCTGCAGACAACAGTATCTCGAAAAATCAGCAGAATCAATAAATTACTGTAAACAACAATATCTCGAATAAACGGCAGAATAAGTAAAATCTCTGCAAAACAACAATATCTCGAATAATCAGCAGAATCAGTAAATTTCTGCAAACAACAGTATCTCGAATAAACGGCAACATTAAAAATCATCATTGCGAAACAGCAACATAAAAACATCATCATAAAAATCATTGCTAAACAGCATCATTGCGAAACAGCAACATAAAAACAGCATCATTGCAAAACAGCAACATAAAACATCATCGTAAAAATCATTGTTAAACAGCATCATTGCGAAACAGCAACATAAAAACATCATCATAAAAATCATTGCTAAACAGCATCATTGCGCAACAGCAACATAAAAACAGCATCATTGCGAAACAGCATCATTGCGAAACAGCAACATAAAAACATCATCATAGAAATCATTGCTAAACAGCATCATTGCGAAACAGCAAAATAAAAATAAAAACTCATTGCTAAACAGCATTATTGCGAAACAGCAACATAAAAACATCATCATAAAACTCATTGTAATAAACTACAGGAAACATCTTGACCGTAGGAAACTTGTGGTGGTTGGGGCGTCTCAAATCCCATCCAGGACTCTTGTGACATATTGTTCTATCGTTAAAGATCGCCCGGTAAGTTGTCCTTCGTATATTCTCATATTGAAGTGCATATAATACACTGTTTTTTGTGTGCATCCATGAGCAATGGAATTCGTCTGAAACTACTGTTCTCCATGCGATAGGGCCAGCTACTTGCAGCGCTCCATATGGTGAAATTTTGGTGGTCATGGCTGAGAGATATTTTTAGACTTCGGTGCACTGATTAGACGCATTCCTGATATTACTAATGGATAGAATGTGTGAGATTTTCCTCGTTTAAAAAGTTGTATTGGTTTTCCTAAATCACTCTTGTAGTTCACTTCTGACTGAACGTTGACATAAACTTTTCCTTTGCTTGTGAAATGTTTTTGCAAAATGATGCGTTAAAGTTCTTGAAATCCGGTCAATGTTTTATATGTCGAAGTACAAGATTTTTTCCAGTCTTTCACTAACCATTCCCGCCTAACAGTGTTCACTGTATTGCAATGTTTCAAGAAAATGTCATGGAAACCGCTCGGTTCTAAAATGTCAGTGTTGACTTTAAGATCCTATTCTATGCGACCAAACAATCTGTCGCATGGTAGAAATAAGTTTTCCCTATACAGGAAATATTAGCTCAACTTTAGTCACATGTTGTGGCTAATTAAACAGCCATGATTGTACCATTCCTAACATGATATTGTTTTTATTTTGACCTCCACAGCCATCACTAACAAGTCGAATAGTGTTATAGACTTTTTTTGAATCTTTCTCTCTTGACTTTTGGTTAAGGAAGTTTGATTGGCATGTGAGGGTGACCTTTTCGGCATAACAATGATATAAGATTACTGTCGTTGTTTGTGGTCGGTAGGCGTAAACATCTGCCACGAATGTCTTTACAGATTCATTTAAGGAATGCATATTATGCGCACAAGATAATATTGAAGGTAGCTGATAAACTCCGATAGGCTGCACCTTTGTACAATCATAGACTTCACCGATAAATAACCCTGTGGTCAATGTAGGTATTACGAGTAAGCATGAGAGAATAATGGAAATCATTATATTCCATGATCTGTTTATATTGAAAATTGGCAAGAGTCTATTTCTGGCCTGTTTGTCATCTTGTTGTCTAATCGAAAATACTCTTGTTATTGCGGAAAAATGTAGACTTTTTTTTGTCTTCTCTAAATATTTTTGCACTACTTGTTTATCAAAGATGTTTTCTTCTGGTTCCCACGTATTTTGAGTCGAAGGAAAATCCTGCCATTTAACTAGGTATTGCGTTCTACCTTTCCTTTGCCTTTTACCTATTATTCCTCCATTTTAAATATATCTAAGTCATCAATTTCGTTTTCCGGCAAGCTATGTTGTATTTTATCTGTTTCTTTTTTATTGGTTGCAAGTGTTACTTGTTTTTTTTCTTTCTGGTTACGTTCCTCAAAACGAAATTCATCACTTGTCTCTGTTGCCTCATTTAGAACTTCAATGTCTAAAGCTATTTCCGTTGTGGGTTTTTCTTCCAAACCAAACCATTGTTTGAGGCGAGACACGTGAACTGGAGGTAAGTTCTTTATTGTTCATATTTTCTACCTTGAACGTTACAGGAGACGTTTGGACACCTTGTTCTTTAAAAAAAATTGTCTCTGGAACGAAAAGACAGTCCTCCTTAGTTTCTAAGGCGTGTGCTATGGTGAGGATAGTTTCACATTTCGGAATTGCTTTCATTTCCTTCTTGGCACATACCGTGGCCATTACAAACTCTCCAGTAGTTTTTTTTGGTAACTCTTGAAAAAGCGCTTCATTCGTAATATTCAAGTTAGGTTGGGGTGTATCGATTCTATCTAGACGGCCTACAGGGACTATAGGGTATTGGCAGCGGTCGTTGGGCAGCGGCTGGGACACTATAGCTTCATCTGGTGTAAGCGGCATATCGGACTGCGGCTTCAGATTCTCTCGTTGTGTTTTGCTATCAGCCTTGACATTAAGTTGGTCGATAAGCGAATTACGTCTCAATAAAGTTTTGGAAATATTTAACCACTTGTCTTTAAGTTCATTAATTTGTGTTTTACGGTGGATTGGCGTATCATCAATAATTATTCCAGTGGCAAATTTATCATTGATAGGTTTACTGATCATATTTATAACAAATTTACCTTCAAATGTAACCAGATGATTCCCACAGTTTTATCTGACATTAAATTGGCTCATGAAGTCATACCCTAAAATTACTGGATGGGTTAAGTCTTTAGCAATTAGCATTTCATGCTCAAAGATATTACCTCCAATATTAATGGGGCATAAGGTTTTTCCTAGGACATGAAGTGGCGCTCCATTAGCTGTTCTCAGAGTGCCATAGTAGGGAAGCGGTTTGGCAACTTGATTCTTAATGTTTTCGAAGATGGTTTCGTCCAATATACTACATCTAGCACCTGTGTCCATAAGAATAAGTACTTTAACTTTGAATACTTTACCCCAGATTTCGGAACCAGGGTCCTCTTCCGGATCCGATTCGAGTGTGTTGGTGTGTCGCTGGGGAATTCGGCTATCCGACTGCGGACTGTTTCTTGGTTCATTATTTCGAAATTGTCTATTCGGGGAAGGAGTATTGCAAAATAAAGTTGAGTTTTGTGTATCATGGTTCCAGCGGTTAGGTTGCGGCGATATAGGTTGATAATGATTTTTCCCGGATAATGGGAAGGTTTGGTCAGTGCACGACCTTTGGGTGTGTCCTACCTTTAGGCATCGGTTACATATTACTTGCCCATCACTGGTACGTAAGTTGCGTCCAGTCGGACAAAATCTTTCGTGCTGGGCGAGACGGTTATTGTTCCGCCTTAATGAGTCTATTTCTGACTGTAGCTCACCAATACGCTGATTTAAGTTTGGGTTTTCGTGGTAGGTAGAAGCCACAACTGATTGCTTTGGGGGATTAAGAAGTGGATCTAGCTTGGCTTCCAATCGAGATATAACTGAATTCGATCCGATTGAGTCTTGGAGCTTAGCAAAAGCTACTGCGGCTTGATAATCAGACGGTTGCTTTAATTTAAGAGCATCCCGCAGGTGGGGTTTTAGTCCTTTAATGAATAGGTTTAACTTTGTCTCGTCATCGATGCCTAACTGCTGACTAAGTTTATCGAGGGTGTTGGTGTAGGAGGTGAGATTGGTATTCTGTGACAGGCTAAACAGTTCCATTTTCCGGTTCCATGCAATATTTGCATTATCGTAATGTCGCCGGAATTTCTCTTGGAGTTCGTGGTAATCGTTTCTAGCAAGTGCGGGAAGTGTCTCATAATAAACTAGAGCGCTGCCTTCTAAATAAAGTGGAAACGCTAGTAATTTCCTTTCCTCTGTCCATTAATTGTGCAACGCAATACGCTGAAAGCTGGCTAACCATTCAGTAATGTCTTCCACTTCTGTACCCCTGAAAACTTTCGGATGTAGTTCTTGGCTCGGTTTTAATGCCAAACGTTCTAAAATTTGCTCAAGTGACATGCTGTTCTTCACTTCAGGATTCGTTGGAGAACGACTGGTTTCGGGTTTAAACGGGTTGGTGTCTAACAGTTTTAAGTAGTCGCTAGAATCAGAGGAGGAGTCGTTGAGAGAGGTGTGAGAATTTTTGTCTGTATCACCGCAATGAGTTGTTTTAGTAAACGGACAAATTTTCCCTGAGCGTAAACGGCTCATAAGTAAACATCAAAGTCAATATAGCTACGGCTCTGTTCGAGTAATCTGGTGTGAGTAACAATAACGAGATAAACCAAAGTTAATCTTTACTTACGTAGGTAAATTGATCGGCCCAAGCAGAGATAGAATCCACTTGTATCCGGGCAGTGCCTCCAAATGTTACGTAATAGATTTCTCTCGTGGTTATGCATTATAAGTTTACTCCAAAGTGTTTATAAAGTGACTTTATTTAAATAAACAACTACGTCTCGTTTACCCAAATATAAATAATCAAATATATATATAAATACAATTTATTTTATCCCCTTAAATAGTTCGTCTTTTAATTAATTAATCCGTTATTGCTTCCCTAACTCTTCTGACTGACCATCTGCTCCAACTCCTGACCTTGTATATCCCCTATATCTATATTCACATACACCCGTCATATCTCGTCTTCTTCGTGTTTTTATATTTTCAGCAGACGCTAGACGCGGCTACGGTTAGTAAACAGTTTGGTTGATAAACAAATGTTTATCCAAACGCTATACTCTTCGTTGAACTTCAGTGTTCCGCTTGAGTAGTTTTGTTTGAGCCCTTCGTAACACATTACAAAAAAATATAACAAAAAATATTAATAATAGAACAAACATCAGTTATAGGAAATTTTTACAAAAAAGTGATATCATCATAGATCTGAACTTCCTCTCCTTCTCCTTCAACATTCGCTCCCAATACATCATTATAAAATGAAACTGCATTAGCTGGAATAGTAAAAAATGACATAAGTTTTCGCACATCATCAGCTTTAACTTTTTTAACTTTGTTTTCTGGGGTTAATTTAACAGCCTTTTCAAGCGCCTCAATTTTCTTCCCCTTAGCCAAAACTGTTACCATTGTTGGTTCAGGATTGTAGGTTGTCTGAACAAACAGTGCAGTTTTAGTATAGGTTAACACTCGCCGTTTTCTCATTAAGAATGGTAGCTTTGATTTTAAAATATTTTTTGTTACCAACTGAAAATCAAACATATCCCAGTTTATTCCAAATACGTGTAAAGTGCCAAATTCAGAAAAAATATCATAATATTCCTCTGGGGATAGAATATTTTCTCTTTTTCGAAGCATTTTCTCTATTCTTCCAAACCCTCTATCTGGAGGCATATAACTATGCCCTCGAATAGGGAAAAAATGTTCAATTTTTGTAAAAACTTCACTTTTTTTAATGAAATTCATCAGAGTGCTCATTACAACAGAGTTTTTATTTTGCAATGAGCAAGCATCTGAAAAAAGGCGTATAATTTTAGGACTCACTTCATTTTGACTGCACTCATCTTCAATCTTATCTAAGTAGTTCAATAATGCAGAAGCTACTTGATTGCTTCCGCGTCCACTTTGAGTCTCAAGCCATGTGTATATGTCCACATTTTGTTCGTCTTGTTTTGCACCCTGCCTTACAAATGTAAGGTTGTACAGCCATACCTGGCGAGCATAAAAAAGTATTTTTTAACAGATCAAAAAACTTTGAAGCACGCAGTTTGTGGACTCGCAAGTCAGTAATAAGCTTTTGCTTAGCAGCTGGTGTGCTTGCACTCTTAATTTCCATTTTCGTTGTCTCACAAAAAGAGCAGACATCAGTTCTAGGATTTCCAAAACCTAAGTTGAATTTGGAAATGAACACTCGAGTAAACTTTGATAACGAAGCTTTTTCATGTTGCTTAGATTTCCACGTACGCCACATTTTGGCAATAGACAGCTCTGGGGGAAGATACGACCTCACACTTTTGCCTCTCCCATAATGACTTTCTCTGCATCGATAGGTAGCGATGAAATCTGTAATGCTTTTTGTTATCCTTATATCGTTAAGACTCTGTCTGGATCCACCTCTGGTCTCTTTAATAACAGAGCTTTCATTCTGGGCGTAGTTGCGCTGTATTCTCTGAATACGGTCTGCAGAACAACATGTAATCGATCTAAATGATTTAGAACATACAGGCACTAGGTCACCTGCACTGTTGCGCACAGTGTAGTTAAGTATTTGCCGGCGTGTTTTAGTCTGCAATGCCTTTTGATGTCTTGTTCTAGACGGCATTTTACTCGACACATGCCTTAGAATGAACTTGTCTTGCTCAATCTTTTCTCCACATTGGTAAAGTGCATCGAAAAATCCTAAAAACAAAAGAAAATATAGTTAAATATAATATAAATTATATTACAATTTTATTATATTAAATTTAAATATAACATTAAAATATTATAAATATAAAAACATTTTTATAATAAACAATAGTACTTTATTAAAAACTAATAAAATATAGCCTATATTAATAATAAAATATATAGGTCTAATCCTTAAAACAAAAAGTTATTTTTTTCAATAATAACTAGACTCGATTATATTACTATAACTATAACTATTAGACTACTGTCTAATAGTAGATCTACTAATTTTAGAAGAGACTAACCTTGTAAATCTTTCGAAACTAGGTCACCAGCCCTACACTGGCCATTACGATGTTGGCAGCTTAGTATTGGCACTTTATCGATCTTTTTATATTTTGTACTCTTATCTTTTGTTTTCTGCCATTCTTTAATTCTTTTTCGTCCTCTACCAAGTGTTACTGGGGAAGCGAATTCATCAAGGAGCTCCGATACATCTACATTGTCGTTCGACGCCATTGCAACAAAATGCTTTCACTGCGCATGCGCATAGACATAACGAGTTTTGGAAAGAATTCGTATCATGACTTACCAAGTTTTGGAAAAATGTCAATATTTTGTACTTACTTTATACTGCCATATAACAAGTTTTGCATGAAACGTTTTATTCATTAAATAGACATCGGAGAGAATTTCCAGAAAAATGAGTTATCTCATTTTTTTCATTTTTTGAAACCAGTTTTGGAAAACCGCAATCTTCAATTCCATTCCATGAAGATAAATAAAAATATGCTAAACCAGATGAGCAGTATATACATCTGCTATTATTTTCCTATCCAGGAAATATTAAATTAGTATAGTTATAGGGTGTCCAAGGTTGAATAACTGAGTCATTGTTTTTAGGAGAATCGGTTCCGTCATACATGCGTACTCTTGATTCCCTCCAATTTCCAGATTTACTGATAACATGCATTCTAATATATTTTAAATAAACACCATTACTTGCAGTGTTCAATAATATATATTCATTACCATAAGTTGTGTTCAAATATCTAAATGTGGATGAGTATAGTTTAAGATCTGAAATAAATGGGGGTACTAATGAAATATTTGCTTGTTGTGTTGAACTTATTGTAATAAAAGGTTGCAACAAATATGTAAGTGGATTTCTAGTTTTATTGTTTAATTCAATTTTTAGATTAGTTTTAAATGGTAAATCGAGTGTAAAGTATCCTCCTAATTCAATATTAGAATGCATATTACAACCTTGTAAAGAGTTGGTATAAAATGGTCCACCAAACGGAGCGAATAATAAATCACAAGGTATACTTCCTATGCAAAGCGTATTATCTGCATATATCCTAATAAATACGTTACTTGATACACTTTCATTAGGATTTGTTCCTTTAAATTCTAACCATAGTTTTCTGAGAATACCAGGACCACTATTTTGAATAAATACTGCTGTTCCATCTGTATTTGGCTCAAGAGTCTGGGATTTTACTCCCATGCATGTTAAACTTGAATTTGGTACTATTTCTAAACTGCTAGGATTAGGTATTAATGTGTCAACATAGTACTTTGTAGCAACATCATTTGGATTTGTAGGTTCTGCTACATTTATTAATTTGTTTGTATTCATGTCAATATCACTAGTTGCACTATTTTGTCCATTTCTTCTAATAAACATACTATCAGCTTGAAATACTGTTAATCCATTTGAAACTACTCGACTTGTAGTTGAATAAGTTGTTGTACGTCCGAATATATCGACAGGCATTTTATATATAAAGAAAAAAATTACCATAGATTATTAATAATATTCTGAAAATCATGTCCCTCATCTAGTTTTTTCAAAACATATAAACACAAGTGTCCACATAATGAGGTATTTCCAAATTGAACTCTTTCACTGTTATAATAAACAGGACTTTAAATAATTAACAATTTCAACAGGAGGTGGTAGCCCATAAGAGTCAAAACTTAGTTTTTTATCTCTATCTTTGTACCAGCAAATCCAGTGAAATCCTTGCGTACTTGAATCTCCTGTATTTAATATTCCACTTTCTTTTCTTTGTGTATTTTTTGGTAATTGATCTCTTACAAATACACCTTTAAAATTTTTTATTTTTAATACTTTTGCTGCTTTGATCAATTGAAAATTTGTTAGTGGTTCATTAGGTAGAATTATTCCTTCAACATTGACAAGTTTATAAATATTTTCCATTTTTATTTATAAATTATTTTTTTTCTCAAAAAATAATTTTTGGGCTCTTTGACCTATTGTCTTATTGTCCTATTGTCTTATTAACTTTTAATTTGTAGTGTCCATATTCTAATTTGTGAATTCCGTCTTTTAAAATGACTTTTTTATCATCGTCTGCACTTAATGCTATTTTATTGACCTCTTCTGTGTAAATTTCATGTGAATGTGATCTTATTACATTCATTTTCCTAACTTGATCCACTTTATTTAATAAACAATTTTTATAATCTTCATGTGTTATATGATTTTTTACAACATTTTTCTTTATTCCTTTACATTTTTTATTTTCTTTACCGTGTACTTTGTAGGAATACAATTTAGATCTTAATCCTACAAATTCTTCAATTTGTGCTCCTCCAGAATCATCTTTAAACATTCCAATTACTTTTTTATTTATTATAATTTTGAATCCTACAAGTTCTATTGCTGGATGCTTTGGATCAAATTCACTTGTATCAAATTTGCTTTCAATATCTTTAGAAATATCGGAATCAAAGTCTTCTGTTTTAATTTCGTATGTTAAAGAATCAGTATCTGTAAATAATAGTTTTGCTTGATCAGCACATTTATTCTTTATATAATCGTAATGAAATTCGTACACTAGAGTTTTACTTAAATCTAAAATACACATGCCTAAGTAAATTGGTTTGTTATACATTAATTTGGTTCTCTTCATGTGAATCGCTATTAAATTTTCATCAAATATCGTTCGACTCTCAAAATTTGGTCTTGAAGCTAATTTAACAGCTTCATTTCTATTCGTCACTAATCAAACATCAACTCTGTTGTCAATGTTCTCCATTGTTTTTCCAAATACTGAGTTGTTCATCAGTTTGAAAAAGTCTTTTTCAAAATCATTCGTTGCCTTGGTTCTTAGATTAGTATTTAGCTCAATGTATTCGCTTAACCAAGAGCTTTGTTCAAAACCTCTATGAATTTTTGTGATCTTTAGACCTAATCGTTCATGTAGTTTTAGATTTTCATAATGTACTATATACTTTCTCTTATTATTCAAGTTGGGGACTAGTTTTTCAACTTTATCGATATTTAACCTTTCAGGTGCAAGTGGATAATCATTATGTTCATCATGTAGATGTTCAGGGTAATCTAAATCTACTTCTAGTATACATGTAATTGATTTCCAGTTTTTCAACTCATCTTCATCCATCCATTTAAACCCATGTGTTGGAAGTGACTTACTCATTGCCCATCCATATAGATTATTAGCGTCTAGATATTGGATGAATGTTGATTCTTTGCTTTTGTCATATGCGTCATCCATGTATTTATTATTAGATGTTCCTAATCTATTTGATATCATACTGATTCCACCTCTTATTCCTTTCTTTATCATTAGTATCATATCGTAATTGCTCAACAGTTCTAATTTCACTTTTGTTTTCTTTAATGCTGCATCCCAAGCTAATCCTGGTGATGTGTAATACCGGATCTAATTTATAATTTTTCATGCAAACATCTCTAAAATTTTCAAAAACATCTGCTAGTAAAAGCACATCTGAAAGTCATGATAATCTCTAAATGTTTTGCAATTAAACTCCTTCCATACATTTTGTGCATGTGAGTAATCATCATCACTAATATCTTCATCGTTCAATTTAGAAAAGAACGATTCTTTTGTGGGTAATTGGGTTTCATTAAATTTATCAACAGAGTCTATCCAATCATAGGGATATACGCCTTTTTTTAGTAATAAATCTAATTGTTTCCCTGAATACAATTTTCTGATATTTTTAATAAATTTGATAAATTTTTTGATAAAAAATCTAAACTAGAAGGCATAAATCTATAACTGTCTAAGAAACGAATCTGATGCTTTATTTCAACACTCTTTCCATCTTTAACAAACTCTCCTACTTTATTCTCTCTAGAAAGCTAATATACTTTTCTTCGTTGTTTGGGATACAGCTTAATTTACCTCCTGATAATTTCTTGATAAATAAGTGAAAATCATAACCAGATAAATTATGAAATAGTACTGGGAAGAAATCTGGAATTTTATAATTTAAATTGCAATTTTGATGAGCAGCACCTCTATATTTTCCAGTAATGTGACAGTGATCATGTACTTTATCATTATCCAAATTTTTTCCGCAAATGTGACATTCAGTTGCTGCATCGAAATCCTTCTTATTTTCATGTGTATATACAATATTCTTTTTAAATTTAATCCTGTTACAAATTTTTATGATATCTTCTTGTAATCTGTCAACAAATATTTGTGCAACATCATCTGTTTCATTACTTGCAGTAAATGAAACTGGATTGCTTTGGTAAAAACTTTCATCGAAACATTTAATGCAGTAGCAGAATGAACTTGGTACATGCTTTTGATACTGTTTAGTATAGGATTCATTAGGATTTGGTTCACAAGTACTGATAGGTTTGATGAAACTTTCAAAGTCAGCATATACTACAAATGGTACTCTCATCGATCTATTGTGATTAGTAAACTGCATTGTCGATTTTGGTGGTGGAAGTTCAATATGCACTGAATCATGTGTATTACAATACGATTTGTGTTTAGATAATGATTCTTCAGAATTAAACCCAAGTAAGCAATTTCTACAATAGTGAATAGCGCTATTTCTCTTAGATGTTTGCGCTGATAGCAATCTGCTTAAACTTTTTATTAAGCAGTAATGATTCGTTTCTCCATTTAGATTTATAATAAATCTATTAAATGCTGACGATCATTATTCTTTGAAACACGTAAAGGATAAACTGAATTCTTGTATCCGTATACATTCACACTTATATCTTTATTGTTATTCTCAAATTGCATAATTTGATTTAAAGATATTGGAAATTCTATTTTTTCCCAATTAATCTTATTAGATTGTATTTTAAGTTCTTTATCAACTCTTTCAGGATTTTTATCTTTAGGATTTAATGCTCTTGTAACACACCACTTAAAGCATTCATTATCTTTATTTTTTATGTTAATGATTACCTTTTTAGTTGCTAAATTTTTGTCAAGTGGAATATAAAATTTAGCTTTAAGAGGATTATACTCTAAAGTATTTATATCTATCTTTTTAACAGAAACAAATCTCCAATTTGACCCTAGCTGTTTCTTCTCCTGTTTCCATGTTTGTTAATTTAATAGTGACTGGTTTTTTCTTAATTGTTTTTAATCTTTCGTATTTTGGATCTATTTCTTTTTTCTCTTTTACTGGATGTATTCTAGGTCTTCCAACTGATCTTTTCTCATCAACATCTTTTACTGGATGTATTCTAGGTCTTCCAACTGATCTTTTAACAGTTACCACCCATTTTCCATTGCAATCATTAGCAATGTAGCGATATTGTCAGATGTTTTTGAAATGTTATTTTCTTTAAATAAACTTTTTAAACTTTTCTTTGTATAATACATTTTTATTATATAAAGAAAAAAAATTTAAATAATTTTCAAAAAATTTAATTTTCAAAAAATTTTGCTTTAACATCAAATTTATTACCATCTGATTCAAGTTTCATCATCTTATCAGATATTACAAGAGCATATGCTTGAGTATTTGCTGGTACAGTTGTATTAAAATATGCTTTAATTTGTAGTTGTACTGTAGCTGATTTTAATTTTTCTGATTGTTTGCTAACATCAAAAACAAAGATTGGGTATAAATCTTTATAGTCAGAAGGAGTTATATTGCTGTTTGCAATAATTTCATTCATTCCATAAAATCTTTCTTTAAACATTGATGCATCTCTATAAATTCTTGGAAATTGCTGATTTGGAAATACTATTATTATAAATAATGTAAATATTTTTCAAGTCACAATGATCAAATAATGCCGAATTGACAGTTTGGTCCCCGGTAGCTCTATTTGTTTGAAATGCGACAATAACATATCTTGGAATTTCAGCACAACGTAATTGCCAACCAAATGAAGTAGCTTGTTGAACAGTTGTAGTATCACACTGACGCATTCTAAAACTTAATGGAGCTTTCACTTTTCTTTTAATTTCATAATCAATTTTTTTCTCTTCTTCAAGTGATGGTGTCACACTTGGAATAAACAATGATATTTTAGTAAAATTAACCTTTCCTGCAGCTGCAGCAGCAAGCCTAAAAATTGCATTATTATCACTTTGTCTTGTAAGAGTTATTGTATGTTTAAGTCCATAAATAACTTTGTCGTAATCATCACAGAATCCAAAAATGTGTCTTAAAGGTACGCAAAATGAAAATGTTCCATTTGTAGTTGGTTTTTGAATTATGTATTGTTGCCTTGCTTCAAACCCTGTGTTATCAGTAAGTACTGCTGTTGATGTAGTATCTTTATACCACAATTGATTTAATCCTTGCGCTAATTGAAAGTTATTTGAATAATTAAGCAATCCTAGCATTGTAGTTGCTTGACCTGGAAAATAAATAGTTTCTATATCTTGGTTTGATAATTGGTATGATATTTTAGCAAATAATTGCATAAGACTATTATTTGTAAGAGCTACTGCATCTGCATCAGCATAAGCTGATCCATCAGCTAGTTAAACTAGTTGCCCTTCAAATAAGAGATACGCTTTAGATGGAAGTGAAAACAAATTTTGTTCTGGAACGACAGTTCTTATGTCTCCAAGACTATATAGATTTGTTCCAACAATGGGTTCATATTCATAATCTTCACATCTTTCAATTCCATTATATATTACTGGAATTCTTCATCTATTAGGCTGGCGCAGATGTATTTTTAATACATTGTTTCCAGTTTAGGATGTTGAATGCTGGATCTTCTTGACTCAATGCATGGGTTTGCTTGTGTCACTGTTTTTACGACTAGGCAACTCATTCTATTATCTCCTTATGAGGGTACAGCTCTAAAACTCAGTTTTATGGTTCTGAGGCCGGCTGGTAGTCAGGTTTCCCGAACTCTGTGGTAGCTCTCAGAGAGGCTGATTCCATCAACAGCTGAAAAATATCAAAGTATTAACAGTGCCATGTTGCGCATGGATGGTGTCCCTGTTTGTACTTTTGGTGTGCATTGCGGAGGCCACATTTGGAGCCCTTTGTTACGGCTTAGGGTTTATTAGTAGTAATGAGGCAATTGCTTGGGCTATTAAACGGTGTTCTGAGTACTATCTATGCTTTGAGTCAAGTTCTTCAAACTAATTTAAAAATGAATAAAGTACCAAAAACTATAAAACACAAAAAACCATCATCATCACCAAGTTCTCTAAACCTATCATTCACTAATATTCGTGGTCTTCGAAGTAACTTTTCTTCTGTTGAGGTTATCTCTTGCAAAGTTCACCAGACCTACTTGCTCTTTGTGAGACTAATTTGAGTTCAGCTGTCTCATCTTGTGATCTTAGTGTTGATGGTTATCTTCTATCTAAAGACTTCAATAGTCACATGCTTGGCCTGGGCATTTACATTTGTAAGAATTCACCTGTTTGTTGTGAAACTAGGTTTGAATCCACAGACTATTCTTTCATGTGCTTTCGTTTAGCACCACTTCACTCTATTGCCTTTCTCTTTGTTCTATATCGCTCTCCTTCATCTCAAGACTGCACTCTTTTTGATGTTATTTCTGATCATATTGACCAAGCCCTCTCTCTTTATCCATCAGCTAATATAGTTGTTGTCGGTGACTTTAATGCTCACCACTCTGAATGGCTTGGCTCTAGTGTCAGTGACTCTGCAGGCATTAAAGCCCACAACTTTTGCCTTTCTCAATCCCTAACTTAAATAGTCAACTTTCCAACTCGCTTTCCTGACAACCCTAATCATTTACCTTCTCTACTTGACTTATGTCTTGTTTCTGATCCTAGTCAGTGCTCAGTTTCTCCACATGCACCCTTAGGTGCATGTGGAGAAACTGAGCACTGACTAGGCAACGTGGAGAAACTGAGCACTGACTGTGGAGAAACTGAGCACTGACTGATAAAATAATGACTTAATCAGTTCATAACTTCAGCTTAATTTTATGCATCATCTGAGGTTTTTTAACCTTAATAAGGACCAGCTTTAAAGAGATCAAACTGATCACAGTTTGATCTCTTTAAAACTAATATCTCATTCTTCTTCATCACCTGAATCCCCCTATTATCGAACCTCTTACAACTACAGTAAAGCTGACTGGGATTCTTTCCGTGATTTTCTTCGTGATGGCCCTTGGGTAGAAATCTTTCTACTTCCTGTCGACAAATGTGCTTCTTACATAACTTCGTGGATTCAGGCTGGCATGGAATCTTTTATTCCCTCTCGACGATTCCAGGTCAAGCCTCACTCTCCTCCATGGTTTTCCTCACACTGTGCTGCTGCGATTGCCAATTGAAACCGTTACTTCCATATTTATCAGCAAAACAATTCTCCAGAAAACAGACATCTGTTTATTACTGCTAGAAACAACTGTAAAAAGGTTTTGTCTAACACCAAAACCCGCTATTCTCAGGTCATGAAATCTCGTATCTCATCTCAAAAATTAGGCTCTCGTGACTTCTGGAGAATCTTTAATAATATCAATAATAAGGGCAAATCTATAATTCCACCTCTCTTGTATGGTTCAGACTTTGTCACCTCACCTAAAGACAAAGCCGAACTGTTTGCTAAAAACTTTTCATCAATATCATCTCTTGATTCCACTAATTGCGTTCTACCTGATATTGCCAACAAACAGGTTGATCCATTGCTTGACATTCATATCACTCCAGCATCTGTATCTAAAGTGATCTCCTGCCTAGACTCTTCTACAGCTTGTGGCCCAGACAACATACCTATTATTGTCTTGCAGAAGTGTTCTCCGGAGCTGTCGTCTATACTCTCAAAACTATTCAACAAGTGCTTATCAGAGTCTTGTTTTCCAGCCTGCTGGAAAGCCGCATCTATTATCCCTATCTTTAAAAATTCTGGGGAGCGATCTGATTCGTCTAACTACCGTCCCATAAGTCTTCTTCCTATCATAAGCATCTCGTTCTACAGCTGATTTGCTAACAGTAATAACTGACAGGTTTTATCGTGCATTAGATGAAGGTGGAGAGGTTAAGGCCATCGCTCTTGACATTTCAAAAGCGTTTGATAAAGTTTGGCATGCTGGTCTTCTCCATAAGCTTTCTTCTTATGGTGTATCCTTCAACATCATCTGAATCCTTCCTATCCAATCGTAGCATAAATGTTGTCCTCGATGGACAACACTCCTCTTCTTATTCTGTAACTTCAGGGGTTCCTCAAGGTTCTATCCTTGGCCCTATACTCTTTTTAATTTACATTAACGATCTTCCAGATATTCTCACATCTAAGGTGGCATTGTTTGCTGATGATACTGCCATTTATTCTTGTCGTTATAAGAAACCAACACCCTCTGATCGCCTGGAGGGGGCATTTGAGCTTGAAAAGGATCTCACTTCTGCTACAGCGTGGGGCTCACAGTGGCTGGTGAACTTTAATTCAGATAAAACTCAATTTTTTTCAGCCAATCATTATCGCAATAATTTAGATCTTCCTATATTTATGAACGGTGATGTACTCGATGAGTCACCTACTCTTCATCTTCTAGGATTAACTCTTACTTCCAATCTTTCTTGGAAACCATATATCAAATCGGTTGCAAAATTAGCATCTGCTAAGGTTGCATCTCTTTATCGAGCTCGCCACTTTCTTACTCTGGATTCTATTCTCTATCTCTATAAATCTCAAATCCGGCCTTGTATGGAATACTGTTGCCATATCTGGGGCGGATCTTCTAATGATGTCCTTTCTCTTTTAGACAAGGTGCAAAAACGCATTGTAAACATAGTTGGACCTGCTCTTGCAGCCAACCTCCAACCATTATCACATCGTCGTAATGTTGCTTCTCTTTCTCTTTTATATCCAGGACCGACATTTGGGAAAAATGAATATATAACGTTTTCTGTTGTTCCATTTACATAGGATGATGCTATTATATCATTTGTTACACTTATGCTATTAATACTTAAAATGTTTACTATATTATCTGATTCATGAGATCCTGTTTAATATACTTGACTGTTAAAACCAAGAATATATCTAATTGAATTTATAGGTCTAAAATCAACTTTATAATCAACTTCAATATTTAAAGTTGTTTTCAATGTGTTATTATCTGATGAACATATAATACTAGTTAACTCCATTAATAATTTTACTATTTTCACTATTTTATAATTTTTTCCACAATATACTTATTTATATCATCAATCTCTTAACTACCTTCTAGAATGTTTATATCTATCCAAGTTGCTCCATTATCTGAACTATATCTAAAATTGTTATTTGAAGAATCAACATTTGGAAAACTGTAGAATGTATCAAGACCAACTAATGATATTTCATAATCTTTATCTTCACTTAGTTGTATAATAAGAGCAAACTTCTCTTTTATATGACTACTTTTATCATTCAATATTATATACATTTTTTATATACAAAAAAATTGTTTTAAACTTTAGATGGAAAATAAAAATTATCTAATCCACTTCTATATTTTCCATTATCTATTTTAGAAGATAGATCTATGACAACAAATCCATGAGGTTCTGACCAAGCATGCTTACAAAATCTTTTAAACTTTCATATCACTAGAAACATGATCTCTATAAATATGACTTAAATTCTTTGCATCTTGAGGAAATAAGCAAATAAAATTGGCATTTTCTCTAATAGTTGGTCTAGGTAACAAAATAATTTTGTGCCAGATAGAAACAATCTACATTACTATGTCTTCCTCTTATATAATATTTTTCACACTTATTTTGTTTTGTTAATTGCAAATCATCAAATATCATCAAATTATTATTGTTAATATCAAGATCCTCAGGATTTGGTACATCTTCATCTGTTTCAAAAAACTTACACTCCATATCTGCTTTATCTTTCAAATTTTTTGAAACTTCTGCAATTACAAAATCTGGATTTGCATTAAATTTTTCTATTTGGTCTTGTAGCTTAAATAGTTCATTAATAATTTCTTTTGGCAATTTTTTTTCAAAAGATTGCTTTAATATTTTGTATTCTGGTTGAAAAAGAGACTTTCCAAAAACTTGTAAATTATTATAATCTAACCAACCAGGTCTTAAAAGTAGATTTAATAATAAAGTAGTTTTTCCACAACCCGACTTTCCAACAATAATTCCTCTTATACTTTTTGGTAACAACTTGTTATTACTTCGCTTATTTTTATTTACTTTCCATGAATAATCTATAATATCCATTTTTATATATAAGATTTTTTTTATATATAAAAATTTTTTTATATATATAAAATCTACTGTGTCAAATGTAGAAACAAAACAAATACACTAAACTTGCAAAATGTTGTGAGTAAAAACAATAGAAATATGCAATGTGGAACTTGCACTATTTGTGGAACAACAAAAACTCTATTTGTATCATCAAAAAAGGAGGAGATTTAGTGAGTTCAATTAATTCAATAACTAAAAAAATAAAATTACCATGGGCAAAGTTCCCTGGTGAAATGTATTTACCTGGAATGAACTTTGCTTGTCCTGGTACTAATTTAGATGAACGATTAACTTCTACTCCATTCTTTATATGCATATAAAGAATGGAGTAAACCTTTAGATAGAGTTGATAATGCAGCTTACCATCACGATCTTGCTTATAAATACTTCGATGATACTGCAAATAGAAATAAAGCTGATAAAATTATGATCGAAGAAATGGATTCTATAAAAAATCCAACAATACATGAAAGAATTGAACGAGGTATTACAAAACCTATTATATCATCTAAAGCAAAGTTTGGGTTAGGTCATTCAGACCCATATGAATTGGGTGTTAAAACTACTCAAAAAAACTACAACCGATCAAAGAAAAAGAAAAGGGTAAAGAATTGAAATGGACTGACAAACTTGCAAACGAACTTCATAAACCAGTTGTAAAACATTTCACAAAAAGAAAAGTGATTGTAAATGGAATCGATGAAATATGAGCTGTTGATTTAGTTGACATGCAATCTTTCTCCAAATTCAATGACGGTATAAAATACTTATTAATGGTGATAGATGTTTTTTCAAAGTATGGATGGATTGTTCCATTAAAGAGTAAAACTGGAGTTGATGTTGCTAATGCTTTAAATAAAATCTTCCATGAAAGAAAATGTCAAAAAATATGGGTAAAGGCTTAAAATTTTATAATAAGCATGTTAAAGCTCTAGGTGTTGAGTTATACTCAACTGAAAATGAAGAAAAAAGTTGTGTAGTTGATTGTTGGAATAGAACAATGAAAGATAAAATGTTTAAGTACTTTTCAGCTAATTCTACTAGAAAATATAATGACGTCTTAGATGAAATGGTAAATAAATACAACAACACAAAGCATTCTTCAATTAAACCACCAGTTGAAGCTAGCACTAAAAAGAATGAAAATATTGTTTGGTTCAATCTAAATAGAAATGTACGATCAAAGTCTGTAAGACCAAAGTTTTCAATTGGTGATAGAGTTAGGATAACTAAACAGAAAGGAATGTTTGAAAAAGGATACACACCAAGATGGACTGAAGAAGTTTTTACAGTGTCACAAGTTCAGTTCACAGATCTACCAACGTATAAAATAACTGACGATAATAGTGAAGAAATACAAGGTACATTTTATGAACAAGAAATGCAAAAAACACATCAACCCAGGATATCCATACCACTTTACTAATGACTTGTTTTCGTAAACTTAAAAACAAGTCATTAGTAAAGTGGTATGGGTATCCTGATTCGTTTAACTCATGGGTTGATAATAAAGAATTGATAAGTCTGATTTAATAGGAGTAATTTACTATTATGCGTAGGACTCCAATGAGATTTCAGTTATGAAATTATAGCTTGAAAAATTCTTCGAATTTACAAATTTTTTTAGCTCAGAGTTTGTAACCATAATATATTAATATATTATGGTTGTTACCATTATCTTAATATTTTGGTTCAGACACTTTTTTTAAGGTCCTTTGGATCCATGTAAATGCAAAGAATTTTTATGAGCTAGAAACAGCATTTCATACTAGTTTAAATGATTTATGAGAATATGGATATGTTTATAGCTAAATATGATATGAGATTATGGTTAAGGATATGGTTGAAAAAAAAATGAGCCAGAACCCATATTTTTCTGCTACTTATACTGTTTTAAACATCAAAATATCTAAAAAATAGTCATAATCAGTGAAGTAATAAGAAATATATCGTTTTTTGCGCCAAATATTTTCCTGTGTCAAAATATGGTAGATCATATGATATTTTCTGGTGATAAACGGATAGCACACGTCAGTCAATAATCTAAAAAAAAAAAAAAAAAAAGTGACACATGTTAACATAGACCAAATGCCCATCATATGTGAACTAATCATATGTGTTACAGAGGACTACCATGGGACGTGGAACTAAGTTACATGCTGAAGAAGTCGCTATGATCAAGGCACTCAAGGCTGCCAATGTATCAACGTCTGAGATATCAAAGCATATACAATGAAGTTGGAAGGTGGTTCTGATACATGTTTAAAAAGAAAATCCAACCAAAATGCTTCGAAATTAATAAAGCATGACAAAAGTAACATACTACAAGTGGCTTCAAATACCAGCTTTAGTGCCTGATAGATACACGCCCAGCAAGATATTGATGTGTCATTATGTAGGATACAAAGAACGTTACATGAAGTTAAACATCTGAGGTATTAAAGCGTATGTTAACTCTGGCGATGCAGAAACATATCATGGAGAAACGTATGGCGTATGCAAACAAACATTTGTCTTGCCACCTGATTGGGGCTCAATTATTTGGTCTTATGAGAGAAATTTAATCTTGATGGTCCAGACGGATATCAATATTATTGGCATGACTTACAAAAAGAGCTCTTGACTTTTTGTCCTGGCACCTGAATAAATAGTGGTGATGGCGTCATGATTTGGGGTGCATTTTCCAAAGCTGGATTATCTGAATTGAAGAGAAACAACCTTTCTTAGAAGAGAAACAAACAGCTGAAGACTATATTATTACACTCTGATTGCTACATGCTATATGGGCACGAGTTATCTTGCACAAAACATACGTTTGTCTTTATGCAAGATAACGCATCGATAGACCCATCAGAAATCATTTCTGATGATTTCTGATGAGTCTTAATTAATGAAACACAATGTTAAATGAGATAAATTGTTGTTAAGTGATTTTCTACTAATTTATAATTGCTCTGTTCTTTTAAGAACATTGAGCACTATATTTGTAGAATACATTTTAAAATTGTTTAAATATATATATATATATATATATATATATATATATATATATATATATATATATATATATATATATATATATATATCCCGTTAACTCAGACCCTGGATAAGTTGAAATTTTACTAAGTGGGAGAGATTTTCAATTCCCCTTGAACTTTATTAACTTACTATAAAGTTATCCGCTTAAGTTGTACCCTAGTTTAAAAACAGTACAAGTTAGCAAAGTCAAACCATTTGCTAACTTGTACTGTTTTTTGGGGTCTTTTTGGCAAAAAACTTCGCTCAACTAGGACTTTCATTTTGAATTGCATAAAAGTGCTTATATTAACAAAACTTTCAGTACTTCAACAAAAATTCTAAATTTCCCTGATACTCTTCAATTTTGTTAAACTTCAATTAAATTCTATTTGTTAATGACTATTTATTAAAAATTTAAAAACAGATAAAATTCAAATCTTAGAGCTATCAAAAATTAAATACCTTTGCATCAAATATAGTTAAATAAACTAAACATTTTCACTGGTATCTTCAACTCGGTTAATTGCTTCAATTAAATTTTATTTATTAAAAATGTCAAAAGTTAATAGAAAACCAATGAGTAGAACAATAGCATCAACAACAGAAAAATACTAAATGAACATACATAATACTAAATGAACTTGATAAAGAAAAATCATCTGTATCTATATCAAAGAAAGATTTCATTCCAAAGCAAACATTGTCTGGGTGGTCAAAAGAAATATACACAATATGTTCAAAGTAAAAAAAAATGCTTCTGCAAAAAGAGTGTGAATACAAGTCAGCCTAAATGAGGATTAGGATAAAGCATGTTATATGTGGCTTTTAAACAGCTGAGAGCAAAACATTCCTGTGGTATTCTGTGTTGATAAGTCTTGAAATCTCAGTAAGTTTGAGATTTTCTAGAAGTCTATCATAGCAAGAGCTTTGTTTAATTCATACATTCACTAAGTTGGACAATGTATATATACCCCTTCAGAGTCAGTGTTAACAGGATTCAACTGTATTACAAAAATAAATTGCATAGCAAGGAAAATAAATGTAAAAGCTTTGTGTTAGATGAATTGAAAACACAGCTTTTGTAATCTAAATGACATAAAATCTCAAAGCTTAATAAACAAAATACTATTGTATAAAAAATTGAATAAAAATAAACCACTAAAAAAATTAATATGTGTAAGGTTTTTTTAACATTTAACAAAGAAAACAATTAATAATAATATTGACCTCTTTAATTTTAATGTGGTTCAAAGAAACTAAGTGTTAACAACTCAACAAATTTACCTAAAAAAAATACAAAAAAAAATTATTACTTTAAATATGACTAAAATTAATATAATTATTTAATATAATTATTACTTTGAATACATTTTTTTTTTTTAATTAAAAAATTTGTATCTTTCTTAGATTTGCTTACCTATTAGTTCCAAGTTATAACTTTAGCTTAGAATAAATAGGTAAGCAAATCTAAGAAAGGTAAAAATTTTTGTTTAAAAATTATATATTTTATTTTTTTTTTTTTTTAATTAAAAAAAATTTTATTTCTCTTTAGCAATTTTTTTGCTGCTGGCATTTCTTTTAAAAGTTCAATGTCAAAACATGCAAGAACAAGCTTTATACCTAATAAGTTTGACATAAATATATAAAATATTCTATGCTTGGTGTGTGTTATTTATAAATTTGCTTTTAACAAATTTTCATTTTGTTTTTAAAATTGTAACTAAATAGTTGTCAATATAAAAATTAAAAATATAAAAAAATAGTTATAAATATAAAAAATAAAATATAGAAAATATAAAACTCAAATTTGAAATGGAAAAAAAACCAAAATAGTTAATTGAAAACTTAATAATTGAATCAGTGAAAATAAAAACAGTACTAGTCAAATATTTTTATTTCGAGATAATCAATGTTTAAGTTTTAAACAGTTATAGTTTATAAACTATTTACTTTGAATGCCAGTTATCTTACTTCCGTTCCCTTAGGACCTGTTAATATATTGGTAGTTCATAAAAAAAAAGTTGTTCTTGCTACAAAAATTAAATAAAATCCTTGGATAAGTGCAATTCTTTCTTGCAATCAAATTTTTACGAATTAGGGAATAAAAAAACTGCAAACTTTACATCAAAAGCTGTATTTATTAAACAATTAATATTTAAATTAACAAACAATAATCATTACAATAAAAAAAAAGTTAACTATCTTCCTCCACACGTTGCGTTTGTGGGTATGTAACATTCCAGCTTTTTAATATCATTGATTTTTTTTTTCATTTATTGCAACTTGTTTCTGATAAACTTTTTTGCTGGGCAGTTATTTGCTTAATTCGATTTTTTACAAGTTTAAAAGTTCTGGAACATACTCCATCAATAAAGTCATATGTTGTCTCATACCCCCAGGTATTGCACTGTCATTAACAAATATTTTATTATCCATAGAGAAAATGCTCGATTATGTATATTGTCTCTAATGGGTTTTGGAGCTTTTTTATAAACAGTAGGCCACCAATCTTTGAAATTTAAAATGTCCTCTCGCATGATCTTTGTAACTGTAAATGGTTCAGATTTTTTTTTCTACAGACTGTCAAATCAATATACTCATCCACAAGGTAGATGCAATCATGCTTTCATATATTTCTTTTGATAGTACCAAAGTCTCGATCACAGGGAAGGAATGAGTGTCCCTGCGTAGGAAAAAAAAATGTGTTAACTTGACGACGTTCAAGTCTGATTATACGTTCTTGAAATACTTAGGTACTCATACTCATACTTAATTTTAATTTGTCAGATCGGGGTGTCAGATTGGGGTGTTGCTTTATAAACAAACTGTGTATTGTTTTAATATTTTGCTAGGCAAATATTTCAAAGTTTTAGAAGAATAATAAAATGTTTTTACTGGGAATGACTCAATATGTGCTCTAAGTTTAACAATAAATTCATCATTGATTTAAGATAGTCTATTGTTGTGCTTTCCACATCTATCTTTAGCTGACACTCCAGATAAGAGAATATTTGTTAGTCCCTGTACTTGAATATGCGATATGGCATGCAAACTTATGAAGGCATGTTTACATACAGAAATGTGATTACTGTTTTTAATAGCAAAACATAAAAAAGTACTTGCTCTAGGTTTTGAATTTGTTGCACCAACTTCAGTTCTTGGACGGCATCTGATGATAGGTTTGTGTTCAGTTAAATGCGGTAGTGGTGTAGTGGTACAGCACTCGCTTTATAAGCGAATGGTTCCGAGTTCGATTCCCACCACGTCCCTGATAGTACCGCGCTTAACTTGTTTCTCCGCGCAGCAGACTTGTTCTTCAAGGTTCGTGTTTCAGAGTTATAGGGTTGAGAGAGGGTTATAACCACAAGTAGCCTCCTTATCTGTTGTGGCCTTCTCGGCCTTGGGGAGGTGAATTACAAATAAAAAAAAAAAATCTGAGTAAAAAGGTATCAGCCTCATTTTTACATTTACTGTCATACAAATTGCAAATAATTGTCTTTATATCTTTATCAATAAATTTCTTCATCCACTGACGTTTACAAACACAATCTGATCCAGTAGTTTTAGCTTCTATTAACTTACCTGACGTGCTAGTATAAGGTAGTCCTTTTTGGCGGGCTTGCTTTATCTTTTGTCGTCTCCAGGTTAGAGGATTTGCTTCATGTTTTTTTTTTTTTATTGGTGATTTATTTTGTTCATCGAATGTTGTTTCTGAATCACTCATGATTATTAAACAGAATTTTCCAACAACAATTCAAAAAATCTTTAATAAATATTTAACTCAAATTAAACAAAACAATAATTAACTATTTATCAATCATCTAAGTTTGTACTAAACTGACAATTATAGACTTGGGCGCATCCTGGTAATAGAAATTATTAAACTTTGTTTGTCACTTTATAAGAATTGAGTAGAAAATCAGTACTAGTCCTGGACAAGTATTGTTCTTTAAATAGTTTAAATCTACTTTATGGTTAAAAATAATGAAAGAAAAATGAACTAGTATTATTTTCGAAATACATAGAGAAATCAACATAAGTTAAATGAAATTATGAAAAAAAGTGCAAATAACAAAAAATGGACTAGTATTGTTCTTCTTCTCACCAATTCAATTGTGAATCTTTTAAATGGTAAAATATATAAATTTTAAATTTGAAAACAAATTTTAATAAACAAAACAAAAAAAAAGTTCACTTGTTTATAAAAAAAATTTGAATTTGTTTTTAGAAACACCTTGATGGATGCAACTATGTTAAGATAGATTGCAAAATGTGTAATAATCAGATTCCAAAAATAAATATGAAGGTTCACCAAAGTGAAGAATGTTTATATCGTTCGATTAATTGCAATGATTGTGGTATAGATTTGAAGGCAAATGAATTGGAGGTAATTGTTGACTTAAAATTATTATAATATAGTTGACTAACAGACTAATAAATAAATCTTATTTACAGCAAATGGTTTTGAAACAGTATAAATGGTAAAACAAGGTTTTCTGATGTTTAACCACCTTTTTATTTCCATTTCCAGATTAATTTCAAATTATAGTTTTTTAATTAATTTGATACTGTATTTGTAGTTTATTGGATTTGTGAAGGTCCTAAAACTTCTACAATCCGTATTTGAACCTTGTACAATAGAGAGAGGGCATTGTTTGAATTTTCATACCAAATATACCAAAAGTATTTCATAGAGAGAATAAGAGAGTTACAGAGATAGAGAGTTAGGAGTAATAAGATGGTGATCCTGATAAATAAGCCTTAGCAAATGCTAGATATGGATTGTTTAGAGAAGTCAGAAAGATAATACTTGAATAAGTAAAGGTATCAGTAAAATTGTTGTCATTTATCAATAAATAAGTAATATTGTGATAATTATTAGCAGTAAACGAGTTTTGTTTGGGTTTTAATTCACCATCCACAGCAAGCATTAAGCTGTCATATGATGGCAACTTATGGAAGCGATTAGCATAACAAATTGTACTGAAAGTCTTTGATATATTTAGAGCAAAAACTCTTGACTCAACACTTTCTCTTAATACATAACAGAATCTTTTTGTTATTATGAGGTTGTCTAACACTGCTAAAGAGCAGTCTTAAACAACTGTATAATCACATTATAGGTGTCAAAATAAGTCCATAACATTTTTTTGTTTTATTACTATAAAACTCTTAATAAATTCATTCATAATACAAATGATATTATCCAAGTTTTTTTTAGTTTGTAATAAACACTTTCACCTCATTATTCTGCATAGTTACCAAAGCATATCTTGTTGTTTTTGATTAAGGGGAGGCTGTGAGAGAATAAAGTATGTATTTTCCACAGAACTATTATCTATTATATATATATATATATATATATATATATATATATATATATATATATAAACATCTTCGCTTCCAACAAGGCCGGAAGCAACCACTAATTAGAGTTGGAAGTTACTGGAAAAGAAAAGATGACGGTTATAGAGCAAGATAACAATTGACAGACGACTTAAAGGATTGCAAATTATATGAATCAGAGAAGCAAGATGAAGGAAGCGAATTCCAAAGAACTGATGTTTGAGTTAAAAAACTAGACAAATTAGAGTTTTTGGAGCACTTAAGAACAGTCGCAGAAAAAAGAAGAGACTTATTGAATGACGAGTAACACAAGAATGAATTTTAGTAGACGGGACAGGAGATGCTAGCTCTTTAGAGCGGTACCCATTTTAGTATTTGTAGAAAACAGAAAGGGAAGCAACATTACAAATGAGCATAAGTAGGTTCAACTATGATTACAATGCATTTTTGCATCTTGTCTAAAAAAGGAAGGGCATCATTAGAAGATCCACCCCAGATATGGCAACAGTATTCCATACAAGGCCGGATTTGAAATATATAGAGATAGAGAATAGAATCCGAAGTAAGGAAGTGTCAAGCTTGATAAAGAGATGCAACCTTAGCAGATGCTAATTTTGCAACAGGATAACCTGACCTGACAGTAATTTTAGACAAAAAAATAATTTGTATATAGTTAAAAACCAAAATATCAACTTTTAAAGTCTTCAGTTTTAACAGAAACTATTATATCCAGTTTTAAACCAAACACTGATTGAATTCACTAATAAAAACTTACACAAACAATTAATTATTAGTAAAATCATTGCAGTTAAAATCAACTAGTAGTCGTAAGCAATTAATCAATTAATCAAATAATAAAAATTAATTGTTGATTGGTTACATTTTTATTATTTGATTAATTGATTAATCGCTTAATTATAACAATTTCTCTTGACGAGAAGATATTTGTGTCTTAATGTAGATTGTTCAGACAAACTTTTTGGTCTTGGAGCAACTAGAATAAATGGTTCAATGCCTTTTGAAAGAGCAGTTGATATTGTTATTGAAAAGTTAGCTGATTTTGGCTTATATTTGATCAATGATATTTTTGAGGGTGTTACTAATGGTGCTTCAGTCATGAAAAAAAAAGGACAAGAAATTGAAGTTACCCACCAACTTTGCTATTGCCATGAAATTTATCTTCCGTCATGTGATATTCTTTTTAAGTAAAAGGCTCAGCAACAGCAACTGGAGAATAACAAATTATGGAAAAGCTAAATTAAAATAAAGTATCTTATTCCGAACCTGATGATGAAAATGAAGAATGTAGGAATGAGGAAAGTATCTGCTTTGTTGATAAGGAAATCAATTTAATGAGGACTATAGTATTATTACATCAAAGATTCGTAAAATTCTCAAGCTTTTTAGAAAATCACCAATTAAAAATGATACCCTTTAAAACATTTGTAGATCAGATTTAGGAAAAGAGGTTAGACCTATTTTGGATACTAAAACAAGATAAAATTCTTTAATCAGTATGTTATAACGATTTTTGGAGTTGAAAAATGTTATTGGAAAAGCTTTTGTAGATATATTCAGAATAGATTTGATTTTATCAGAAGAAGAAATAAAACACATTTCTGATATTGTTCAGGCTCTTCATGTTGTAGAGTTAAGTGTTATGGCGTTGGGAAATGACTGTGATCTAATAAAATCTGATAAAATTATTTTGTTTTATCAAAATATTAGAGAACAAAATACTAAAATTGGTCAAAAACTATTAAAAGTAGTCTCTGAGAGAATTACTGAAAGAAGACATTTTGTTATTGCTGGTTTACTATACTATTTACATAATGCAGATGATGATTTAAATCATATTCAGAGTTATCAGGTAATCTTTTAAAATTTTTACATAAAAATGAAATTGCTAAATTAGCTTGAGATGTTTTCATACATTTGTTTCTACATGAGGAAGTAGAAAACAAATAAAAGCAAAATATAAAGTTAATTCATGAATCCCATTATAATGTGGAGCTCAGGTGAAGTACAATGTTTTCAAGTTAAATTTCTTAAACTTAAATTTCTAAGTAAATTAAGCAAGGATTTATAACATTCTTGAATGACTGCATTTTCAATGTTTTTTTGATCATAATTTTTAGGGCAGCCATTGTCCCGTTTTTTACATGAGAGAGCACAGGGCTTAACTTGTTGAAATTAAAATTTTTATTGAGTTCTCTATGGAAAAGACCTCAACAATCGCAACCCTACTAATATATATCTATGGAGCCCAATGTTGTAAGTTTCACTCTTTTGAGAGGACTTTCTTCTTTACAAGACAGGTATATTCTCCTTCACAAAGGCAAAAATTGTAAATATGTTGATTTCTGTTGTATTCTTGACATTAACTGCCTGATCACCATCTGCAATTTCCACTGTTTTACATTTATTTAAAGTATCTAGAGTTTCCTTCAATCCAGTCAGTGCTTCTACAACACCAGTTAGATATATGTATATAGCATAAAACATAATTTATTTTATAACTGTTTGATATCTGATTTACTTAATTTGATTTATCAAAAATAAATTAAATTTTAAATTAAAAAATAATTTACAAAATTAAGATTTCTACCCAGAGACCTCATTGTTTCTACCTGTAGACTACATCATTTTTACCTATACTCCACATCATTTCTACCTGTAGAACACAAAATTTCTACCCATAAACAACATTTTTACCTGCAGATTACATCATTTTTACCTGTAGACCACAATATTTCTAACAATAGACTCAAATCTATCCGGAGACCACATGTTCATGTGGTCTACAGATTTTGTTCCTCCAAATGATTATTTAATATATGATATTGTTTCCTACAATGTTGTTGATATTGATATTTTCTATGATATTGTTTAAAGCTTTACTTTTGTAACAATGATGAAACTCCTCTAAAGTTAGTGATAACTATTTAATAAGTTTAAAATTTAAAATTACATAAGAAATAAAAGCATTAAAAACCTATCATTAATTTTCTTAAAATAAATTCTTTTCAACTATAGGAAGAAGATTGATGGAACAATAGTTAGAGGAGTCAGATTGCTCTCCAGATTTTTTTAAAATAGAGATGCCGCAGATCTTCAGAAATTTTGAAAAACAGATGTCAGCTATCTCAGGTAGGATAAAAATTGTTTGTCAGTTATATCAGGTAGGATAAAAATTTAGTGAATCAAGAGATAAGATTGATGAAAGGTTCTTAGCAAACAATTCAGTTTTATCTTTTGGTGAGATATCAAAATCTGAACGATGCAAGAGAGGTGGAATAACAGATTTGCCCTTATTATAGACACTGTTAAAGATTCTCGAGAAGTCTTGAGACCTTAATTTTTGTGATGAAATATAAGATTTCATGAACTGAGAATAGCGGGTTTTGGCTTTAGACAAAACCTTTTTACAATGGTTTCTAGCAATATTAAACAGACGGCTGTTTTCTGGAGTATTATTGGAAATTGCATTAATACAATGTGAAGAAAACCATAGAGTGAAATCTTTTATTCCTTCTCAACAATTGCAATGGCATGGAATCTTTTATTCCTTCTCAACAATTCCAAGTCAAGAGTGAAGCTTGACTTGGAATTGTTGAGAAGGAATAAAAGATTCCATGCCAGCCTGAAGTGGAGAAGTTTCATAAAAAGCACATCTGTCAGTAATAAGATTAAAGATTTCTACCAATTGTCAGTTTTAATGTAGTTGTAAGAGGTACAATGATAGGGTTCCATGATCAGAGGCACCTTAGGGTGAATGAGGAGAAACTGAGCACTGTCTTGGAACTGAAACTAGACATAAGTCAAATAGAAAAAGTAGATGATTTGTATTGGCTGGAAAGCGAGGTGGAAAGTTGACTATTTGTGTTAGAGATTGAGAAAGGCAAATACCTGCATAGTCACTAACACTAGATTTAAGTCATTCAGTGCGCTGAGCATTAAATTCACCAACAACAATGATATTGGCTGACGGATAAAGAGAGAGGTCTTGATCAATTTGATCAGAAATAACATTGGAAAGAGTGCAAAGTTCACCAGACTTACTTGCTCTTTGTGAGACTAATTTAAGTTCAGCTGTCTTATCTTATATTCTTACTGTTGTTGTTTATCTACTTTTAATCTGTAAAGATTCCAATAGTCACATGCTTGGGCATTTATATTCGTAATTAATTTAATTGAATCTTTTGTTTATCACCAACTTAATCTATTACCTTTCTTTTTGTTCTTTTGCTCTCCTTCATCTCAAGACTGCAAGAAATAAGACTCAACAGAAAAAAAGTTATATATATGCATATATATATATATATATATATATATATATATATATATATATATATATATATATATATATATATAGAGAGAGAGAGAGAGAGAGAGAGAGAGAGAGAGAGAGAGAGAGATTGTTGCATTTGGGAGTACGACTGACAAATAGCCTGACTTGCAACAGAGTGCTGCTACATCTACTATCTTTTAGCCTTACTCCAACATTTGCGTGTTGGACAAAAGTCAAAACCATTAATTTAATTACAAATTAATCATTTTTTTAAAAAACCACAAAAACGCAAATTTAATTGACCAGAATGTTTTTAAAAACATTCTGAATGTTTTTAAAACATTCTGAATGTTTTTAACAATATAAACAATGTTTTTATTTTAATTTTTTTTAATAAAATGTTTTTATTTTTAATTTCTTTAATAAAATGTTTTTATTTTTATTTTATTACTGTAAATCATGCGCGGAGTGTTGCTACATCGACTGTCTTATAGCCTGACTCGCAAGGTAGTGCTGCTACATCAACTGACAAAATCTATCTACAAAAATCTACTTTCTTTGAACCAAACTGGGTTCCCTTAATTTTTTGGTTCAAATAATTCCATAGATTTTCTTTGGGGTTAAAATCTTAGCGCAATTTTGCTGGTATGCTTGGGATCATTATCTTGTTGGAAGATGAATGAGTCCTCAAGCCCCATTTCCTCTACAGATTGTTGTAGATTATTCTCTAAAATTTCAACATACTTTATTTCAGTCAATTTTTCATTGATTAGCACCAAATTTCCTACTCATTTGTTGCCAAAAGACCCCATAGCATAACGTTACCACCGCCATGTTTTATTGTGGTGTGGATAGGCTCTATATCTAGTGGTTTTTTAAAGCTTTTCCAAACTTTTGGTCGCTTTTAGTAATTTTCCAACTTAAATTTTGTTTCATCACTTCAGATTATTTTTTTCCAGAAGTTCATAGACTTAGAAACATATTTTTTTGCAATCTGCAATCTATGGACTCTGTTCTTTTCTGAGATGAAGGGCTTTCTAGTCATGTGAGACCCATTGAATCAGACTGATTTTATTCTCTCCAAAACATTGATATCAAGTGTTTCTTTAATCTTCCTAGCCAACAGAGTTGGTTCCTTTGTTATTTCTCATAGAATTCTGTTATCGTTGTGAAATGATGTCTTTCGTGGGCGGCCTCTTCTCTTTATATTTTCTACAGTATCATGCATTTTATATTTTTTTATTATTGATTGTACACTAGCTTTACTTTTTTTTTACTTTTGAGCTATTTTAGGGAAACCTCTCTTATGGTCATCCACAATTAATTGTCTTAAATCCTAACTGATTTCTTTTGTTTTAGGCATTTTAATGAATATTAGGACGTTTGTAACAAATTCACTATCACGTAAATTAAAGTCACAAAATAAAACACTAAACAAAATATTATTCAAACAGTTTCATAAATTAGAAAAAAATTCATACCAAATAAACTTAACACCATCATATGAATATTATGCTGATTTTGCAATATAAATATAACTTCGTAAAATAGGGATTCCTTGATTTGAAAATGATAGATTGCATATATATATATATATATATATATATATATATAATATATATATATATATATATATATATATATATATATGTATATATATTTGTTTTTGACTTTATATTGTTGGATGAGGTTGCCTTGTAAATGTCTATTAAGTAGAGAATTGAGTCAGAGTTTAATGCATCTCGTCTTGACAACCTCCTGTTCTATTAAAGTTGGTGAATTAAAATGTGATGAAAGTTGCGCATTCCTTTATGACTATTATTTTAATGACTATTGTAGTTTTATAATTGTCATGGGAATTATAACTGTATTTATATATGAATTTATGTAATAGAACAGAAGGTTGAAAAACGCTCAGATAGTTGTTTTTAATATATTTAAACCAATGCAAGAATGCAACAAGCTATTTCAGCCATTATGCCACCAGTATTTGATGGCAAATATCAACGGTTTATCTGTCAAATGCGAATATATATTGCAGCAATGGACATTGGCAAAGCAAAGTGCAGACATTGTGCCACCACAATGTCTGCATTAGAAGTTCTATACTTGCTATAACATGTCTGCATTAGAAGTTCTATGCTTGCTGGCATGCCCAGAAGGCAATTCAGTGACTTCCTCGAAGAGATCAATGAAGATATTATGAAGCTTTTATAAACCAAAGTCATCTTTAAATCTAAGCTTTAAATTTGCAACAATTAAAAAAGCAAGTAATGAGAGTGTGACAGAATTTTCACGACAGATTGCCAGAGCTACTGAAGGATGCAAATTTATAGATAAAGATGACAGGATGCGCGACCAATTTATAACTGGCTTTATCGATGGAGCTAGGATCAAACGGCTATTACTGGAACCTGAAGAACTTACATTTGCAAAGGCTGTTGAGGTTGCTATTACTTTGGAACGAGTGACTCAAGAAGCCCGACAGTTGGATGGTTATGATAATGTGATGGTTGTAGCAACATCGCTACTTCCCCAAACAACTGGTTTTGCCGAAACAAATAAAATAACATGTTTTAATTGTGGGACATTATGCATGGGACTGCGAGGCAAAATGTTCACGCAACCATTGAGCCAAAAACTGCATCAAGCAATTGCAAGGTTTAAAAGAAAAAGGTAGAATTTGGAAATAATGGCATCCAGTATTCTCCTGGAAATGGCATTGCCATCATTAAAAGTTAAAATAAACGTAATGTTCGGAACAGCATTAATTGATTCTGGATGCACAATTACAGTGGTTCATGCTGAATCTACACGTGGACTTGTTTCGAAAAGTCAAAAATTCATCACAACTTTGGGAGGAACTGTGCAAGTACTAGGTGAAATGGTACTCAAATTGGAAATTGATGGAACATATTGAATAGTTAATTCGTTGATTGTTAAAGACAAACCATTCGGGTTTGATTTGATTTTTGGAATGGATGCTATTGAAAATTTTAAAGGAGCCAAAATCTAAGGTGATAAAAATCAATCTGTCCGAATGTTAGCATGTGACACGGCAAAATGTGGTGGAAATAATATAAGAAGTAAAGAGAATGAAATGAACAAAGAGAACGAAATAAACAAAAAAAATGAAAAAAACGAAGATAACAAAATAAACAAAGACAACGAAATAAACAAAGACAACAAAATTAAGCAGGATCAGGACTTTACAGCAAAGTTTGACGGAAAAAAGTGGTTGGCATCGTGGAACTGGAATAAAGAGCCTGCAATTATTAATATGATCCACGAATACAAGATGAGCGAAGAGCATGAACATAGTTACCAAAAAGAAATAAATGAATTGATCAACTCTACCATTCTTGTGCCGCATAACGAGCAAGCATTGGGACCACCTAAAGTATTGATTCTGTTCATGTGTGTTGTGCAAGAAAATAAAGATAGAAAGATACACCAAGTGGGAGACTTCCAAGCTCTCAACAAATTTGTAAATTGTCACACAGCAAATGCCAACGTTTGTCAAGTGAAACTGCGTCGTTGGAGGAAAATTAAAAATGCAAAAATTCTTGTTTTAAGAAAGCCTACCTTCAAATTCACATTATCCATAGGGCTTGGTGTAGTTCTTCTAATTGGAGGAGTAGTTATTGAAGATGCAGCATGGCTACGACTGACGATCTAGTGAACTAGAGAGCTAAGATTTATCCAGTAAATGGGATATAAAAGAACTCACAGTATACAGCAATAGCAAGAGCACTGTGGAATGATTAAACGCAATTTTAAAAGAAGAATATCGCGTAAAGAATCAGGGAATTTCTCAATTGTTAGTACAAAGACGCCTGAATACGATAAAGGAAATAGCAAAAGATTTTAAGATTATTGTACAATTGATTCCATCTGAACTAAATTTGGCCAATCAACTTTCACGAATTACTCGAAAATGGTGCAGAACAGTGTGTACAACCGGATTAATTCAACAGACAGACATATGGAAAGTTCATTCAATTGGTCTAGTTGTTTGGTAAACTTTGTTTACCAAACAACCAGAATGTATTATGTAAGAAGATTTCAGCAGCAATTGAATGTTGTAACCAGTACAACTCCATCAATCCTTATTCCATAAAATGGAAGCATGGTCATTTGAGTGTAAAGCAGAATTGGAATTGGGTTGCCCTCGATGTAGCGCATGTAGGTGCAGAACTGTACTTATCAATGATTGACTGCAGCCCATTACGGTATACAGTGTGGCATAAACTGGTAACCAAAACAGCGGCTGAAGTTGTCGGAAAGCTTGAAGAAATATTCTCCTTATTTGGCCTGCCAGTTTGCCTTCTAATGGACCTTGTTAACATGTTCACACATGTTAACAAGGTTTGCTGAAGAATGTTACATTAATTTAGTATATCGAGCAGCCCATCGAGCTCAAGGTAATGGTATAGTTAAACGCATACACAGAACAATTAAAAGAACAGTCACCCACTCACGTTGTTCGCTCTGGCAGTCTTGCTATACAATGAGACAATATCATCAAACTGTAGTGAAAGTCCATCGCAGCAATTTAAGCAAAAACGAACCTCTTTTATCCCAGGTGTAAATACACATAAGAATGCTAAAAAATGTGAAGTAGACAACATATTCAAGGAGGGTAACAATGTTTGGGTAAAACCAGCTCAAGAAACAAAATGTGATCAGTCGTGGGTATCAGGTATAGAACGGAAGCAAAATACCTTTTTGTTTGACGTCGAAACTGCTAATAGGGTATTCCCACGACATATCTCACACTTGCGTTGCCGTATTCCAGACTCTCAGAATATAAATGACTCATTTAACAATGGTCTTGATATGCCTAAAGATGAAGTTGAAAATGGTAAAGGAAGATATAACGAAGATGCCGTTCAAGTTTGAAATGATTCTCAAGAATGCAACGAACAAAAGATAATGCACTCCGGACAAATAATAAGAGCCCCACAACAATTAGACTCATGAGTTAATTCACCAAGAGGGCATTTAAGTTCTATTAAAGTTAGTGAATTAAAATTATTACGTATACATGGTAAAAAGTCATGTAGATAAAAATGATGAAAGTCACGCATTCATTTATGATTATTATTGTAAGACTTGTAGTTTTATAATTGTCATGGGAATTATAACTTTGTATTTATATATGATTTTATGTAATAGGAGAGTAGGTTGAAAAATGCTCAGATAGTTGTTTATAATATATGTATATAAACCAATGCAAGAATGCAACATCTCCACCCAAGTTTTGCAAAAGTCTTCTGTGACATTTGCAAAACTGCTTCGGACTTCTGTCAAAAGCTTTGGCAAAGTCAAGAAAACTTCCTGTAGACATGCTGTCTACAGGAAGTTTATGAGAAATGCTGTAAGGTAAAAAATCCATGGTCTTAGTTTTAAATTTGATATGGTCAAAATGCTTCCATTTTTTAATCACAAATGGGCTATTATGGTCACCTCCAGTTGATTTATTGGTGTGTAAAACATATATGTGTTTGTGAATGGAATAATATGTGAAGATAACTGAGGATATAAAAGCATTTGTGCATTTGACGAAGGATAATAGAGGTTAATCTGATGGTTTAACTGATTGGTTAGTATATTGGCAATGAATGCTCAGTTGCTACTTATTTCCCTAGAGGGTGAGCTCATAGAGGTTGTTTGATTGCTGATGATGCATTTGCTGTTAACATAAATATAGTGACATTTAGGGTTCTTTTGTTATCAGCTATTTTGTGTTCAAATTCTCTAATAGTGTCTATGTAAGTGAGATTGTACTCTTTTGGTGTTGCAATATCAGAGTGCAGTAGCCTGTGTGGCACTGCTAAGCGGAACAATATAAATGTTCTATGTTAACTTTGCTACTTCACTAATTATGAGTTAATTATAAGGGCACCAGTGGTATTAATCAAGTCATCATGTCATTTGGCCTCTAGGAAATTAAAGTCACCAGTAATTATTAAACTGTTATAGATGCAGCTAATTAAGAGAGATTCTTGTGGAAGTTTAAGCCAGAGCTGTTCCTAGATTTTGCATTGAAAATTGTTGCATAATTGAAAATGATCAATATTGCTGATGTTATTACTGCTCTTAACATAATTGGCTATGCCTCCTCCACAACCAGAACAATCTTTTCTATAGATGTTGTAGTTTAGAAGAGCAGAATTCACAAAATCCTCTTGACATTGCCTAGGCGAGTTCAATGAGTTTATTGGGGTGTAGAGATGTGGCGTTAGTGTAGAAGAAGTTTAGTGATGCTTTGAAAACATTTTTTTGTGAAGTGGGTGAAGGTGAGTTAGTGTATATTGAGAGCATGTATGTATAGATAATTATAATAACTTTAAATAGGTATTCAAAATTTTTATTTTGTAAATAGATTGGTGTCAGACTTTTAGAAGACACATATTATAACACAGCATTGTGCTACAATTATGTAAATATATTTGAAAAAAAAGTTTTATAGTATTTACTGATTATCTTGTTAAAATAAAAATTTAATTTTTATATTAAAAGTAGTTTTTATAACATCACATGGTGTTACGAGTAAATAAACCTACAAAAAAAGTATTTACTGATTGTTTAATCTTGGGAAAATGTTTCTCCTCCAATGTTATATTTAGTGGTAGATAGTAGTGCATTTCAATTTTAAAATGAAAAATGGCATGATTATGTTTTATTGTCAGATTTGGAAAAGAAATCACGAGCATATCAAGCTGTTATGTTAAGTTATACTTTTTTTTCAGAAACTCTAAACATTTATATATCATTGAATCTATTTGAAAATGAAAAAATAAACCTTTCTGTTATATTGGAGAAATAAGTGCTCGGAAATATTATTATTAGGACTTTTGAAAGTGTTTCAAACATTTACAGGAAAATGGTAAATGCTTTGATGACTTTTTGACAGAAATAAAATTAAGTAAAAACAGCTTATTAAGAGATAAAATTATTTCTGGTGTAGGACGTGACAAAATTACAAGAAAATTTACTTTCTAAAAGGATGTTCACACTGGGTAAGGCAATGGAAATTTTTTTTTTCTTTTGGAAAAGATGGTGTATCTGAACTACAAAATAATGAAAATAGTGAAAGTTGGACAACAATTATGCAGCAGAACAAAATGTAAATTACAGACGCAGAACACTTGTCATAAAAAAGATATTAGTTGAGGCATGGCATGCTAAAAGGTACCAAGTCTTCGAAAACTAGTTAATGAGATCAACTTATTGTTGATCCAATACTAAAAAAACTTTTTTACTTACCTTATAAATAAAAATTACATTTTTTTTTTTTGAATTTATGTGTACTAAAAGATGTTTTTCTAAAACTTTTTCTAAACCTTATTAATAAAAATTGCAGGTATAACTGTTATGGATTATCCATAACTTATAAAACACTTAATTTCGCTTATAAACAAAACCAATAATATTAAAAGCTCTTGCAGAGTATTTAATTAAACCAAAAATTTTAAGGCGCATTAAGTTCACTTAAAATTACTGTGCAAAAGAGGAAATAAATACTTCAATTTTTCAAATAAACTTTTTTTTAATTAAACATAAGTTTAATAATTAAGATAACTAAACAAATAAACATAAAAAATTTATTCTGTCAAAATTTATTATAATTATTAATTGAATTTAATTTTTTCGTCACAGCACAGTAAATATTATGAGATTCTTTAAAAAAATATCTCCACTAACAATGTAAAAGTAATTTTTTTCAATTTTTAAAATTCTTAAAGTTTCAAGTCTAAAAAAAAATGTTTAAGCCTAAGCTCCATTATTCCTAGTTAAAACGTAAACATAAAGTAAACATAGTTAGATCTGCTCTTGCAGCCATCCTTCAACCAGTGTCACATCGTCATAATGTTGTTTCTCTTTCTTTTTTCTATAAATATTATAATGGAGGTGCTATTGGAAATATTTAGAAAGTGCGAAATCTGATTTTTTGAAATAGAATAGGATAAAACATTAAAATAATATTTAAAATTGACGATGTAATTACAGTTACAGAGCTATTTAAATTAAATAACTGTTTGAATTTAAATTAAACAGTTGCATACTACTAACAAACTTAATAGGTTCTGATCATAAACAAATAATGTTGCTTAGGATATTTTTCAAAAACATTTTCAAACATGGATCAGAACAGTGAATTAATTACCCTATATGTTTGTAATAATGTAAAAACTGCTTTATTAGGTCAACCTACCTTACAAATATTTAACCTAGTTAAAGTAGACATTCCTAAAAGATTTAATAAAAAAATGTTTTATAACAATTTCCTTCAGTACTCAAAGAATTAGGAGTAATTAAAGGTAATCTTGAAAAGGGTAGGAATAACTACATGTTTTTTATGGCTAAATAAGATGCTTAAGATATTGGCAATTAACAATAAATTCGGAAAGTGTATGTTTTTTTTTTGTACCTTTTATTCGTTTTGTTTAACAAAATGTTTGAGTTAACATCACTTCCAGAAATTTTTGTAAAAAAATGAATCGAGTTATTGATGATTTAAAAGGAGTGGTAAAGAGTATGATAATTTTTTAGTTTTTGGCAACACAGAAAGTGAGTATAATTGAAACTTATTAGTATTGCTAATTATTAAGTTACCCTTAATTTAGAAAAGTGTGTATTCAATCAAAGTGAAATAGAAATTTTAGGACATAATTTTTTAGTAGAAGGAGTGAAATTTCTTACCATAAGTTGAAGCAATACAAAATTTTCTGAAACCAACATATTACAGCATTGCATAGTTTTCTAGATATTATCAAATTTTATTCAATTACTTGCTAAACATTTTGAGGCCATATTTGGAACCCTTTGTTACAACTTAAAACATAAAAAACCATCGTCATCACCAAGTTCTCTAAAACTTCAATTGACCAAGCCCTCTCTCTTTATCCATCAGCCAATATCGTTGTTGTTGGTGACTTTAATGCTCATCACACTGAATGACTTGGCTTGCAGTGACTCTGCAGGCATTAAGGTCCACATCTTTAGTCTTTCTCAATCTCTTACTCAAATAAACAACTTTCCAACTCGCTTTCCAGGCAACTCAAATCATTTACCTTCTTTACTCGTCTTATGTCTTTTTTCTGATCCTAGTCAGTGCTCAGTTTCTCCACATTCACCTATAGGTACTTCTGATACTTCACAGTTTGATCTCTCTAAGCTTATTCTTCTTCATCAGAATCCCCCTATCATTGTACCTCTTACAAATACCTTAAAGCTGACTGGGACTCTTTCTTTGATTTTCTTTGCGATGGCCCTTGGGTAGAAATCTTTTGCTTTCCTGCTGACAAATGTGCTTTTTATATAACTTCTTGGATTCAGGCTGGCATTAAATCTACTATTTTCTTTTAAGGATTCTAATTCGAGCCTCACTCTTCTCCATGGTTTACCTCACATTGTGTTGCTGCAATTCCTAATCAAAACAATTACTTTCATATCTATCAGCAAAACAGTTCTCCAGAAAATAGACATCTGTTCACTATTGCTAGATACCATTGTAAAAAGGTTTTGTCTAACGCCAAAGCCTGCTATTCTCCGGTCATGAAATCTTGTATTTCATCTGAAAAATTAGGTTTTTGTGACTTCTGGAGAATCTTTAACTGTGTCAATAATAAGGACAAATCTGTAATTCCACCTCTCTTGTATGGTTCAGATTTTCTCACCTCACCTAAAAACAAAGCTGAATTGTTTGCTAAGAACTTATCTTTAATAACATCTCTCGATTCTGCTAGTTTTGTTCTAACTGATATAGCTGACAAGCAGGTTGATCCATTTGAATCACTCCAGCTTTTGTATCTAAAGTGATTTCCTACTTAAACTCTTCTACAGCTTGTAGTCTGGACAACATATCTGTTATAGCCTTGCAGAAGTGTTCTTCGGAGCTGTCGTCTATACTTTCAAAACTATTTAACAAGTGCTTATCAAAGTCTTGTCTTCCAGCGTGCTGGTAAGCAGTATTCCTATTTTAAAAAATTCTAGAGAGTATCTGACTCGTCTAAGTACCGCCCCATTTGTCTTTTTCCTATCATAAGCAAAGTTTTTGAGTCCTTATTTAACAAACATTTAATCTCTCATCTTGAATCTAATAACTTTCTGATCAACAATATGGATCTTCTTGTTCTACAGCTGATATGCTAACAATAATAACCAATAGGTTTTGTCCTGCATTGGATAGAGGTGGAGAGGTTAAGGCTATCTTTCTTGGCATTTCTAAAGCTTTTAATAAAATTTGGCATGCTGGTCTTCTCCATAAGCTTTCTTCTTATGTTGCATCTGGTAACATCTTTAAGATTATTAAATCCTTCCTTTCCAATCGTAGTATAAAAATTGTCCTTGATGGACAGCACTTTTCTCCATATCCTGTCTCTTCAGGGGCTCCTGAAGGTTCTATCCATGGCCCTATACTCTTTTTAATTTACATTAATGATCTTCCGATCATCTCACATCTAAGGTTCGTTGATTACACTAACATTTATTCTTGTCTTGATAGGAAGTCAACACTCTCTGATTGCTCGGAGGGAGCATTTGAGCTTGAAAAGGATCTCACTTCTGCTACAGCATGGGACTCACAGTGGCTGGTAAACTTTAATTCAGATAAAACCTATTTTTTCATTAAAATCCATTTGATCGTTACCAGGATAATTTATATCTTCCTATATTTATGAACGGTGATGTACTTGATGAGTTGTCTACCCTTCATTTTCTAGGAATAACTCTTATTTCCAACCTTTCTTGGAAACCATATATCAAATCGATTGCAAAATTAGCATCTGCTAAGGTTGCATCTCTTTATCCTACTTGATATTTTCTTACTCTGGACTCTTTTATATTTTTTATCTCCATAAATCTCAAACCCGTTCTTGTATGGAATACTGTTGCCATATCTGGGGCAGATCTTCCAAGAATGAATTTTAGTAGATGGCGTCTTTAGTGCCATCTACTAAAATTCATTCTTGTGTTAGTTGTTATTCAATTAAGTCTTATCCTTTTTCTGTAACTGTTCCTTAGTGCTCCACAAACTCGTATTCAGCTAGTTTTTTTCCTTTACATTAGTTCTTTGGAATTCGGTTCTTTTATCTTTCCTGATTCATATAATTTGCAATCTTTTAAGTTGTCTATCAAATGTTATCTCACGCTATAAACTTCATCTTTTCTCTTCCAGTGACTTCCAACTCCAATAGTGGTTGCTTGCAGCCTTGTTGGAAGCAAAGATGTTGGGAAGAAAAGAAAAAAAAACTTTCATTTTTAGAACAAGTTATAGACAGAATAATGATCTCATTAGTAAATTCCTGCTGGTTCAGCTACAAAATAATTATGGGCTAATGATAATTATATATAGCTATTAGTTATAAATACATCATATTATTGGGTTTAATAATTTTGTTATTATACAAATTATAAAAAAAATAAGTTATATATAAATAAAAATATTATTTTAAAGATAAATTTATGTTTGATACATAAAGTAATTTTAATATTGTTATTTCAGAATCACCGTTTAATCTGTCCAATGAAAAAAGTTGATTGTCCGTATAATTGTAATGAAAAACCTTTTTTTACTGAGCTCTTTGATCACTTTAAATCATGTTCTAAACTTTCAATAAATCACATATGTCCTTTTCAATTAATTGGATGTAACTACAAGGTAATTTTTAATTTTTAGTTTTGTTCATGATATTTTTAATTTCATCTCATAAAACCAAATAAAAATATTTTAATTAGCAAATAGTTTTTTAATATTTTGATAATTTCACTTTATTTATTAGAAAATATTGTTATAGAAATTTATGTATCTAGCTAATGCATTTAATTATATATTTACAAATACAGGTGTGTACGAGTACTACACCAGACCACACCAAACTACATCGGAGTATAAATACTATATTAGTTAAAGAAATCATGCCTAAAATTCAAAGTTTTTGTAATTTTAATTGTGTATCCATGCATAAAATTACTTTTTTTTTATGTCATGATATATTCTACAGACTGATTTATATCCTGTTTTTCTACTAACTTCTCTAAAAAACTGCTTGCTTTTTTTAAAAATGGTTTAGGAACACAGAAGAAAACTGATACAGTTAAATTTATTGAAACTGAACTCATGGAAATACTTGAAACCATTATGAAATTGTAAAAAGAATCACTGATAAAGCGTAAGAAAGCATGTTAGTGAAAAAGGCAGATGAGTTAAAAAATTTAAACTACTTCAAAATAAATGTGTTAACAAAACATCCTATTTGACAATTTATATTAAAGAATTTATATTAAAGATTAATTTTATGCAGCACAGAAATTCCAGAACATCAAAAAATTCTCCTTAACCTTGTCAAAGTAAGAGTTGAATAACTTACTATCAAACATTCAATACAGTTTTCGCTCTTCTTGCTCTACAGCTGACTTTTGTGCATTAGATGGAGGCAGAGCTATTGTTCTTGATATATCTAAAGCTTTTGACAAAGCTTGGTATGCTGTTCTTCTCTATAAGCTTGCTTTATATGGTCTTGGAAAGTTTTTAAGATTATCAAATCGTTTCTTTTTAACTGCTTTATTAAATTCATCCTCGAAGGCCAACACTCTTCCTCACTCCCAGTAACTTCTGGAGTACCTCAAGGTTCTATTCTTGGTCCTGTTTTCTTTCTTATCTTCATTAATGATCTTCCTGACAACCTTACATCTAAAGTAGTTCTTTTTGCTGATGACTCAACTTTGTACCCCTGTCTTGATTTCACTTCTGTAACAGATTGGGGCTTACAGTGGCTCATAAATTTTAACTTTAACAAAACTCAATTATTTACTGCAAACAGCTATTGCATTATTTTCAACATTCTTATGTTAATGAATCGCTACCCTCTCACTGAGTCTTCTCCTTTACATCTTCTTAAATTATCGTTTACTACTAACATTTAATGGAAATTATATATACAATTGATTGCTAACTTAGCATCTGGTAAAGTTGCTTCTCTTTACTGTGCTTGCTATTTTCTTACTTCTGATTCCACCTTTATTAATCTTTTATTTATCCCAGTATGCAATATTGTTGTCATATTTGGGCTGGTTCTTCTAATGATTCTCTTTCTCTTCTGAACAAGGTCCAAAAACGCATTGTAAGCGTAGTTGAACTTGCTCTATTTGGTAAGCCTGAACCTTTTTTCCATCATCATAAAGTTGCATCTCTTTGTCTTTTCTACAAATACTATTGTGGTTGCTACTCAAAGGAGCTTTAATCTCTAGTTCCAACTTAAACTCGATCTCGCTTGACTCGTCATTCAGCAAAGTCTTGTTCATTTACTGTATCTATCCCTCCATGCTCTAAATACTTTTATTTGTCTGGTATATTTTTGTTTGGTTTTACCTGCTCTGCAACCCTTTGGGAATCACTCCCGTCATTGTGTTTTCCTGACTTATACAACCTACAATTTTTCATGTCTTTTGTCAACCGTTTCCTTGCTCTTTAACTCTATTCTTTTTTTTTTCTAGTAATTCCCAACTTAATAGTGGTTGCTTGCAGCCTTGTTTGGAGTGAATCAGAATAAAAAAAAATTTTTGCTAACTATTTATAATTATTTGTAAACCATTTAATATCATTTGATAACTAATACTTTCTTTTAATTCCCTTTAACATCTTAAGTTAAAGGAAGTTAGAAGAAATTAACTTTGCGTCTTTCATATTGTGGAACATTTTTTTTTTAATGGTATCAACTAGTATGTGGCTGCATTTGTGTTATTTTTATGCTACATCACACGTCCCTGGTAGTACTGTGCTCAATTTGTTTTTCGGGTTAGCGGCCTTTTTGTCGAGATTTGTGTTTTAGAGTTGAGAGAGGGTTGTAACCACAAAATGTAGCCTCCTGGACTGTAATGGCTCTCTTGGCGTCGGGGATTTTTTGGGGAATAATTAAAAAAACAATATGATTTGTGTTTAGTTCAACTTTTTTCAGGCAATTGATTCAGATGATCTCAATAGTCATCTAAAGTCCACAGATCACTTTCTCATTACAGTTGCTGTGGTAAAAAAACTGAGAGAAGATTATGATAAAATGCAACATGAGCTAGGAGTTCATCAAAAAAATTTAAAATCGAGTTCAGAAAAACAAGAAAAATTAGAGATTCAAATTAAAGATGTTAATGGTATTATAAGAGTGTTACAAGAAAGCTTATCAAACTTGTCAGGTACTGCAATAGTGTCAGATGATGAAATTAAAAATTTTGAAATAAAATTGAACCAATGTAAAAAAAAAATAGATGAACTTCTTCCAAAAAAAAATATGGATGATTTTCTATCTTTGCAGCCAAAGATCGAGGAGTTAACTAGCATTGCAGACAAGATAGAGGTTGATAATGCTGTAATAGGAGAAAGTATATCTGAAATTGACCTTAAATTACAGATGCTCGAAAATACAAGATACGATGGTAAACATTTGTGGCGAATTACTGACTTTCGTTTCCGTTTTAAACAAGCTGAAGAAGGTAAAACCTTGGCTATTCACAGTGCACCATCGTTTACCAGTCGTGGTGGTTATAAATTTTGCAGCAGGTAAATACAATTTTAATAATTTTAAAGCTTCTATAAAAATAGTTCTATAAAATTTATAAAACTTCTAAAAAACTTTGTAAAACTTCTATTTTTACCAGTTGATTAAGGACAAGAAGGAAGTTATAAATATACTAGTATGTGTTAATATCTTTTATAATATATAAGTTTAATTATATACACTTAGGGTTAACCCTAACCCAGGGTTAACCCTAACCCTGAACCCTGACGAGTCTCAGCTATTTTTAAATCTGGTGATGATACGTTAATTCACTGTGCTGAAAGTAACAAATATCATCTTTGCATTAGTATAATAAATAATCTGAATAAATACAGTCTATAGACCATAAAGATTATATTAATAACAATAATACACTGAAAATGAGAGGAAGCGGATTAAAAAAATGCTGGCGCTGTTATAACCAATTAAAGACTTTGTTTGGAGAACTTTTTTAAGTAAACAATATTAACTGTAGTTAATAACTAATAAAAATTATTTTGTACTTTAATTTACAATTATATATAGCTCATTCAGTTTTTGGTGAAATAAACTATATAACCTATGTAGTTCATTTCAACAAGAAGTGACTAATGTCACTACGGCTATTCTAAAACTCAAACAATATCAACAAGGATGTTATACTACTATAGGTTTTTAACATTTTTAATTAAGTATTTTTTTATATATTTAAATACCAATAAGCCATTTATATGTTTTTAATTAAATATTTTTCAAACATGATATTCTGGAGCAATAGATATGGTTTCGGAATGCAACCAGTCAAAAGTTTCATGACGTGATTTTGAATGTTCAGTAGCTGACTGGCCCATTTTCCTTTTATGTTATTTTGCTGGTGCTCAATATATCTTCATATAACTATCTTTTTAGTATTGCCAATGTGTATAGATTTGCATAAACATTTTAGTTGGTAGATACCTGGGTTATATATTGTTTATTGTTTAGACGTCTGGAATACATTGATTAAATTTGGAGCTAATGTGAATATAACTTTTATATTACGTTTCCTAAATTCATTTCTAAGTTTAAAACCCACAATTTATCCATGGCTTTATAATTAGTTGGTTGTTCATTGGTTGATTATTGGAATATTTGAAATCGTTTTTTATATAGTCTCTGGCAATATTAGTTGGGTTATTCTTGTTGTACCCACCATGACAAGGACAAGAGCTTATCAATTTTAATGGTGTCTTTGAGAGCATATTCTTATCACGCGACACATAAAACTCCTTGAATACTGATAATGCTAGGATTGATATTTGAGTTATGTTTAAGTAGAATATTAGTAATTGCTTGATGTACTTGTATTTCATAAGCTCCATGTATTATGTTTGCAATATTATCTAAAAAATTAGGTTGTTTTTGGTGATTTTTGAGTTCAACAGTGTAATTTGTTGCAGGATTTTGTTCATTTATGGTGTTTGGAATCATTTGTTGCTATTTTATTGAATCAAATTTAGTGTGAGAATTGTCTAGATATCTCACGAAAGTTTTTGGTTCACATGTTTTCTTTCTATTTTCTGTAAAAACGCTTCCGCCATAACAACCATTAAAGACCATTAAACCATTAAAGGTATTATTTAGATTTTGTTTTCATGTGAAAAATAGCAAATACTTAACGAAAGTTTTATTAATTGGTGTATGTCTACGAGAGTAAGTTTAGTTCTTGTTTATGTCTTTAGTTTTTATTTGTTTTATTATTATGTATAGTTTAGTTTATGTCTACAAGAGAAAGTTTAGTAAGTCTTTAAGTTGTCAATGTTATTAAATATTAATTAAAACTGGAATAGCTTCGTCAAATTGTATGAGTGAATTTAAATTAACTATATCAAATGAAACTTGAACTTTTTACTTTTACCTGGCTTCATTAACTATTCAAATTAATAATTTTTTATTTTATGTTGATTGAATAGTATTAAGGAGATGTTCAGATGTTCTATAAGGTAGTGTCTTATTTGTTGATACAACAGGATGCATTAGGTGATCTTTTTCGAGTTTGTGCGCCTTAATTGTTTCGAATAATCTAGGACACAATCTGATTGATACATTTCAAAATACGTAGTTGTGTCAAGCCTACTCTCTTAATTTACATAATTGTTTTTAGTGAGCGTGAGAGTTTTATTTATTGAATTCTACACACTTTATTCTATAACAAGAAAATAACTTTTTTTTTTGTAAATGCATATATATATCTAAATATATATATGTATATATATATATATATATATATATATATATATATATATATATATACACACACACACACACACACACACACACACACACACACACACACACACACACACACACACACACACACACACACACACACACGCACACACACACACATTTTGTAAATACATAAATATATATATATATATTATTATTATTATTATTATTATTATTGTTATTATTATTATTATTTTATAAGCATCAATAAATATGAATTTCTCTCGATACTAAATTTATTTTTTAAAAGAAATTTTCGCTGGGTTGTTGTGACCAGCGTTTTCAGCTATAAATAATATAAAATAAAGCTGAAGACGCTGTTCACAATAATCTGGTAGTGCGGTAGTGGTGTAGTGGTAAGAGCGCTTGCTTTGTAAGCGAGAGGTTCGGAGTTCGACTCACACCACGTCCCTGGAAGTACCGCGCTCAACTTAGTTTCTCCGCGCAGCGATTTGTGTTTCGGAGTTAAAGAGTTGAGAGAGGGTTGTACCACGAATAACAACTAAAAAAAAAATAAAAATAAAAAAAACACAAAAAAAATGAGTAGCCTCCTCGACTGTAGTGGCCCCCCTCGGGCCTTGGGGAGGTGAATAATCTTAAAAAAAAAAAAAAAAATCCAGCAAAATTTTCTTTTAAAAAATGAATTTAGTATCGAGAGAAATTCGTATTTATTCATGTTTATAAAATAATAATTGACATACATGATAATTGTTCAAACATTCAAAAAAAAATATATATATATATATATTCAGTAGTGGCCAAAAAATTAAGGCACGTCATAAAAAATAACTCAAATTTTTGTAAATTTTTTATTGAATAAGTACAATAGAAAATGTAAAATAAATGAAAAAAAATAGATGAAAATTATCAAAGTTGTTAATATTCAATAAAATGATAGTTATAGCAGCAATTTATAGCAAAAGTTTAAATGACTTGAATGTTATTGTTCAATACTTTGTCGGATGTCCCTTATAATCAAGCACGGCTTGTATTCTTCTTGGCATACTATTTACTAATGTTTTACAAAATTTTCGAGTGATTTCATTAGTCCACACTTCTTTAAGAACTTTTTGAAGATGTTCTTCAGATTTTGGCTGATATGCTGCAACTTTCTGCTTCATTGTATTCCAGCAGTTCTCAATAACATTAAGATTGGGTGAACTTGAGGGTCAATTAGATAATAATTCAATTTTATTATTTGTAAACCACTTCTTATCTGTTTTAGCTGTATGACAAGGTGCTAAATCTTGCTGGAAAATGCTGGTTTTAGTGATTTCCATGTGCAGTTTCACTTTGTCTTTCAATACACTTAGATACTTTTGTGCATTGACTTTTTCACCTTTTTTAAAGATGTGCAATCTGCATCGACCTTGCGCTGTTATTGCTCCCATACCATGACTGAAGGAGAATGTTTTACTGTTTTTATGGTTTACTTTGGATTCAGGCGTTCTTCCACAGGTCTTCTAACATAATTATAGCCCGTGCTTCTAATTTGTTGAAACGTACTTTCGTCTGTAAACATTACCCGTTCCCACCATTCCGGTGTCTTGTCTTTTAAACTCTTACAAAATTTAATCCTAGCTTGTAATTGAGATGAAGTTAATAAAGGTTTTTTTAGCTGGTCTTCTTGCAACTAGACCAAAGTCACAACACAACCTTCTTCTAATTGTTCTCGAACTAATAGTAAGTCCCCTTTTACGCTTTTTACCCATAATATCACAACTATGGCAACCTGACGATGTAAAATAAATCAAAATATCTTCAAAAAATCCAAACATAATAAAAAATTATTTGTATCCAAGGTAATAACGCCACAAATAAACAATAAGTTAAAAAAAGTTTAAAAAACGTAGCCTGCCTTAATTTTTTGGTCACTACTGTATATATATTAATACTGAATTAAATTATTTTTTTTAATAATTAATATATTTTTATGTTTTTAGACTTTATCTTAATGGCGATGGAAGTGGTTCAAAGACACATTTATCTCTCTACTTTGTTATTATGAAATCCGAGTATGACCAGCTATTAGAATGGCCTTTTAAGAAAAGAGTTACTTTTAAATTAATTAATGTTTTAGACCAAACCAAAAGCCACGTAGAATCTTTTATACCAGATATTAATTCTTCAAGTTTTCAACGCCCAGTAAGAGACATGAATATTGCTGCTGGATGTCCACAATTTTTCCCTAAAGCGTCTCTTTTTTCACCTAATTATCTTGTCGATGACACCATCTTCTTAGAAACTATTGTTAGTGAGTAAATGTAACTTATTTTAAATTTTGTTTGGCATGTAAATAAAAAAAGCTTTATAGAGTCAAAATAAGCTTGTGGAAGTATCGCGTACAACCTGTTTCTCTGAGCGGTGGTTTTGTCTTTTAAAGTTTAAGGTTAGTAGGAAGAGTTGCAAATAAAATTGCAAAAAAAAATGGCACCCTTTGGATCCTTGGACGGAATGAATGAATTTGATAAAATTTATAAATAATATTTATTAATTTATAAATAAATTAAAAAGAAAAGTTTATAAATAAACAAAATATCATATATATTTATAATACAGATTTACAATATGATGAATGATGCAAATAATATGATAATAGTGTTTGCTATTTGAAATTTTTATATTTGATATTTCTTACTTTATATTTCTAAATAACAAATTTTACATTACATTTTTGTTTTTAGCATTTTTTTAATATAAGTTTTTATGTGTGCTTGAATACTTAAGTATTCATTTAATAAAAACTATTTATTATGTGAATGTGTTTGCGTTAATAATAATATGTCAAAAAGTATTTTTCTTTAATGTCACATATTTAGGCTGTCAGAAAGTGTCGAATATTTGTAAAATAACGCTAAAAATCTACTAAGAGTCATACAGTTACGTAAAGTGGTCAGAATAATAACATCAGTTTTTGCCATGTCAAATAACATCTGTCCAACAACATCTGTAATTATAATGAGGTATAATAACATCTGTAAATACAATCAAGTATAATAACATCTGTCCGACAATATCTGAAACTTCATTTGTGTCTAATAACATCTGTGCAAAAATTAAACGGATATTACAGATGTAGTTACATCTTTTCTATTACCTAAGTATAACAACATCGGTGCAACTACATCTGTGGTTTCTACAGATGTAGTTACATCTTTTAATTTATCTAAGTTTAATAACATCTGTGAATCACTTTTAAAATGTTTTTACATAACAAAAAGATTACAGATGTAGTTACATCTGTACAGCGAGTGCGGCCGTGGCGCAGCGGATCGAGTGCTTGCTTAGGAAGCAGGAGATCCAGGTTTGCAACGAGCTTCGGACATATGCTCGCTTCACAGTAAGAAAGGAGGCATGAACTTCCTAGTTAAATGCACTTCCGCGGTGCTCTGTGACAAAACCGTTAGGTCTTCTTGGGGCACCGAAATAACAAAAAATAAAATTAAGGACAGTTCTGAGTAACAGTTATTCTGTGTGCAAATAAAAACACGCAAAAATAGTTCATGAATCTATTTGCAGACTATTTCAAAGTTAAATACAAGTTTTATATTTGAAAGTAATAAAAGAGGATTTTATTTTGTCCTAATAGCATTGATGAAAACGAGATTTTTTTTGTCAGTTTTTTTTTACAAGAGTTTTAAGAAGTTGCAGAATTAATCTGTTTAAAAAATTGCCTAATAAATGGACCAATTTAACTATATAAATTGTATACCATAATTACCTACGTACAAACTATTGCACTTTAACAAATTTTTTTTTTTAAATATTTATATTTTTTTTAAAATATAATATCTTTAAAAAATATTTTTTTGTAAAACTACAAGAAAAAGTATCAACATTTCTTAAAAAGTAAACATTGAAATTTGAACCTTTAACAAAAAATCCTTGCTTGCGGATTTAAATATCTTCGCTTGGCAAAATAAGAATATGGACAGTGTCCATGTTGTTCCAATGTCATGTTAAGGTCTGATTTGGATTGGTGGTTGTTGAATTATTGGTGGTGGTATTTCGTCTTAAACCCTAACCCTTAAAGTTAGTAGATCAAAAAGTTAAATGATAATTGGTTAACTTCTTGGCTACATTTATTTAGTCTGAATTCAGCTCGTATTTAGTCTGAATTCAACTCGTCAACACATAGTATCATAGTAAATGTGCTAAATAACACTGAATACTGGTAAACAGAATAATAATTAAAAAAATAAAAAAACAGTCACCATACCATCTAGTATGTTTGAGTAATACTGGATTGTTTAGCACACTTACGGGCGGCAATATTTAACACGATTCAGTTAGAAATCCATTATTAATTCAAAAAAAAATTATTTAGTTGCCTTTTTAGTTTTTTTTAGTCACAAAAATTATTTAGAGGGTGTTGTACTTTCTGTGCCCGTGTGCCTAGGTTGAACGTTTCTATTGGCCCCCCTCTTCTAGGCGGCCCTGTTTTTTATGTTTTGCCACATTTAAAATAGCTTTAAGTTTGCAAAAACTGCAATCACAGTTTTGATTACTTTATTTAATCATTTTTAATTTTTAACAAACTGTGGTTTTAATTGTAAAAAAAGAAAAGGAAGAAATAAAATAACTCGCGCGAATAATTTTGTAAAAATAGGAGTTGCGTTTATTAATGTGTACTAAAAGGTCACTCCTGATCTGAAATAAAATAGTGCATAAGATGGAACATAGTCTTTATAATACATTATTACCAAAATATATCCTCAATTATAAATAACTTTTTTAATTAATTTATATATTTCGCCGATAAAAAAATAAAAGTTACAAAAATTTGGTAATAGAAATATATCAATACACGATTGAGGAAAGAAGAAGAATTTAGAAAAATAAATAAAATTCCAAAGTTACGTTATACAAAAAAATATATAAAATAAAACTGTAAAGTATTAGAAATTACTTCAAAGAACGCGGAAAACTTGCAGAAGACCGACGGTCACGTCATCAAGAAACCGCTATGCGTTACTTAATATTTTTGGATGCTTTTATTTAAAATGTTTATATTTGAAAAAAAAAAAAAAAAATGTTATCGGTTTTCGGCAGAATAAGAATAAAAATCCAAAATGCAAAAAACAAAGAATGCAGGCAAAAAGAAGTTTTTAATTTTTTAATTTTATTTCAAAACACATACATATAAGTTGGTACACGATTTGCTATTTAGGTAATATACACGATACATAAATAGGTAATACACGATAAATAGGTAATACACGATACATAAATGTAGGTACACGATTTGCTAAATAGGTAATATATAGTTGTTCAAGTGTTGATAAATAAGCTTATTATTTGTTTTTGTGTTTTTGTTACTGCTGTTGTTTTTGAGTTATTTTGAGTTTTTTGAGTTATTAGAGTTTACATTGGTTTCGGAACAAGTTAGTTTTATACATAGTTTTAAATGTTTTGGGGTTAATAAAAATTCATAAAGTTGTTAGTGTTTAAAATGAGATTTTTTAATAAAGTTTTCAGAGTATTTAAGTTATTTGATTTTTCCAGTTGAGTATTTTTTGATATTAATTGGTTATATAGATAAGGACCACGGTACGAAATGGAAAAGTGCGAGAGATTAGTTTTTTTAAAAGGTACGTTGAGGTATCTATTTTTGCTATTTTGGAAAAAATTCTTTGAAAAGTAAGAAGGAACAAGTCCAAGTTTATATTTGAGCATAAATAACAAATTTTGGAATATATTGATTTGATATACATTTAATGCTTTCAAATTTTTAAAAGTGGCTCAGCATGCCAGAGTCTATCCTTATTAAAAACTATTCTTGCAGCATGTTTTTGTTTTCGATATAGTGTGGTTAGTTTGGATCTTTGAGTACTCGCCCATGCAACATTAGCGTATGTGTAGTAGCTTTGTATAAACGAGAAGTATAGAAACTTTAAATTATCAGGAGACACTATAGAACTAGCTTTGTAGAGGATACCAATGTTTTTTATTATTTTTGTATTTAATATATCTATATGTGATTTCCCTTAGATGTTCTCATCAATAAGTATCCCTAGAAATTTAGTTGCCTGGGTTCTCTCTATTTCTTTAGTATACATTTAGCGAAGGTAAATCGGGTGGTATTTTTTTATGGTTAGAATGAAAAAGAATGTATTTGGTTTTTTCTGTGTTTAGCGATAATTTGTTAGATTTAAACCAACTGTTTATTTTTTCAAATTCAGTATTTGTAGTTTCATAAATTTGGTCTTATCGCCAAGATAAATTTGGTCTTCTCGCCAAGATAAATTTGGTCTTATTATTAATTATTATTAAATTTGGCCTTATTATTAATTATTATTAAATTAAGATAAATTTGGCCTTATCGCCAAGCCTCTTAAAATAAAAATTTCAAATATCAAATATAAATTTTTATAAAAAGTTGAGAACTTTTGATAAAATCTTTTGAGAGTATTAAATTTAACAAAAAGCAATTTAGTGCGTGATAAGCGATCTGCTTTTGCAACCAATCTTTTCGCATGCTTTTGCGTTGTGGTTTCCATTCCGAACGGGCGTGTTTTTGATTCTAGCAATTTAACAAAGGAAAAGTATATATTAATATATTAACAAAATAATAATAATAATAAAGTTAATACTGTTGAACAAATATTATTTATATGATGGCAGTAACACTAGTGGAAATTAAAAAATCATTAAAGATTTGTCTAAAATGTACAAAATAGAAACGGCAGCTGTTCTAAAGCAACAAGAAAACAGTTTTATAAACATCGTTGGTACAAATACCAAAATTTTAAACGAGAGATTGAACAAAATAGAAAAAATTATTTTGGAAATAGCTAAAAAAAATCCACACTTGCAACAGAAGTTTAAGAAATTAAAGTTAGTTTAAATTTTCATGAGGAACTCATTAAAAAAAAAAAAATTAAAACCGCATAAGGTATTTTCATGAAAAATAAATTAATTCCTTAACGAAATTCAATTAAACAACACGAGCTCAAAAAAATAAATAGTAAGCTAAGAGAAATAGAAGATAGAAAAGAAAGAATAATCTAAGAGTTGACTGAGCTAAAGAAGATGTTAATGAAAGCTAGTTGGAAAGCGAATTAAAAGTAAAAACAATATTTGATAAATACCTGGGTATAAAATAAGTAAAAATTGAAAGAGCGCATAGAGATGGTAAGTAAGGTATAAATGAGCACAAAGCAATTGTTCTGAAATTATTGGGCTTTAAAGAAAAGGAGGCAATTTTAAAAAACTTTCTAAAGTTAAAAGGAAAGAACATTTTTATAAACAAATATTATTGCACGGAGACGAATCAAATTAGAAAGGATTTGCGAGAGAAAATGAAAACTGAATGGCAATCGGGAAACTTTGCGTATACACTCAAACCTTTTTTTATGCGATCCTTTTTTATGCGATACTTTGTTTGCGCGTTTTGTTTTATGCGATTTTTTTTGTGCGATCTCATGTAATTTAATTTTTGAACGCGCAATAATTTCAATCTCAACAACTCGAATTACAAGAAATTCTGCAACTTAAATAGATAATATACTAACGAATTTTTTATTTGAAATCTTGCTCAAAATCACTTCCCGATATTTATTTCACTTTTCGATATTTATTTCAATAACGACCTCAAACAAAATCAAAATTACTCAAAAAAAACGTCAATCACAAGGCGGTATTTTTCTTTGGATAGCCAAGTCTACCTTAAAAGAGAGTTAATGAATATTGACTGGTCAGATTTAGAATCCTCAAATGATACCAATTTAATGTATAACAAGTTTATCAAAATTTTTTTATTCTTTTATATAAATTTTTTTCCCAAAAAAACAAAAACAAGTAAATTCAAAGACATAAACTCACCTGGGTTAAGTAAAGGTCTTTAAAAATCATCTAAACGGAAACAAAAATTATATATAAAATACCTTTAAAAAAAATGTGACGAAACAAAAACAGAGTACAAAATTTATGCAAATTTATTTGAGAAACCGAAAAAAAACGCTAAAGCTAGTTATTATAATAAACTACTTAAAAAGTGTCAAACAGATTTCAAAAAGACAATTATTAAATGAAATTATTGGTAAACCGAAAACTAGCAAACCATGCTTTCCTAAGAAAATAAAAATCAATCACAAATCAATTAATAATGAAAACGACATTGCCAATGAGTTTAACAACTTCTTTGTTAATATAAGATCTAAACTTGCATCTCAAATTCCTCGTGTAAATAAATCTTTTGATAAATGAACTAAATAATAATTAAACTAATCATGATAGAATTTGAAAAGGCTTTTAAAAGCCTAGATAGAAACAAGGCTACTGGAATTGACAGTGTTAATTAGCAACATAGTAGTTAACTGCTACATTGAGCTTTAAAATTCCTTAATTCAAAATTTTTAAATATTCTCTTAAGGAAATTTCCTGAAAAACAAAAAACTGCTTAAGTGAAACCTATATTTAAATCAGGAGATGCAAGTGAAATAGGTTATTTTAGAACAATATCAATACTTTTAACATTCTCTAAGATACTTGAGAGAATTATGTACAATAGGTTATATACTTTTTTAGAAGAAAACAATCTTATTTATTCCAAGCAGTTTAATTTTCGAAAAAAAAATATATCAACTGAACACGCCATCCTTCAATTGATTGAAGAAATAAAAAACTCCTTTACAAACGGAAAAGTTACATTAGGTGTTTTTGTAGATCTCTCGAAAGCATTTTATATAGTCGACTACACAATGTTATTATCAAAGCGTAATATGTATGGTATAAGAAATAGATCCAACAACTGGATAGAAAGCTATTTAGATAAACGTGTGCAATATGTATATTACGGAGACACTAAACGCTCTAACCCGTCTTTAATAGAGCATGATGTACCTCAAGTATCAATACTTGGGCCTTTGCTTTTCTTAATCTATGTAAACGATCTCTGTATGGCATTAAAAAGAATTTCAACTATAATGTTTGCTGACGATAGCAACTTTTTTTTTCTCTGGAAAATATATTAGCGAGCTGTGCGTAAAAATGAACATTGAATTAGAAAAAATTTCAGAATGGTTTAAGGCTAACAAGCTCTCTAATAACTCAAGTAAAACTTGAGTTATTAGAGAGTTTGTTTCTTTTTTTCCGATATTGTTTATTGAAAATAGAGAAATAAGTAGAGATACTGTTACAAAATTTTTGGGTGTTTTTGTTGATGAAAATCTAAATTTGAGTAAACGCTTATTTAGGTAGTAAAATATCCAAAAGCATAGGAATAATGTACCAGTCACGTTTCTTAAAAAAAAAAAAAACGCTTTTCAGACAAATCTACTGTAGTTTTGTTTAAAGTTACCTAGACAACGGTAATATAGCGTAGGGTAGAACCCATAAAACGAAACTAGAACCACTATATCGTAAATAGAAGCATGCTATAGGTGTGATTAATTTTAAAAATAAAACAGAACATTCAAAACCCCTTTTTTAACAAATGTCTTTATTAATATTGTTTGAACTAAATGTATATAATGTTTTAAGTCTTGTGTATAATAGCAAAATGCAAAAAATTCCTTCAATTTTCTAAAGTCTTTATAAACAAAAACCAGAGTACAAATATTTATTGCGTACAAATAGTACCCTGTTAGAGTCTTCATGCAAAAATAAGCTTGAACAATTCAAAATGACTCATCGTGCACCTCATATCTAGAATAAGTTTTTACAAATAAATAAATAATATTGATTAAAAAAAAATTACAAAGTAATAAATAAAATTGATTTAAAAAAAATTGCTTTAAAGATAACTAATAAAAGGAGTATTTTAAAGTATAAAAATTGATTTTTTCTAAATTTATTTTCTGTAAGCTTCTTAAAAATTTCTCATTTTTTATTATATATAAATATATTTTCAACATTGCATTACTAATAAATGTGTAAATATAATTAAAAAAGAAAAGATATTTGTAAAAATATATTTGTATACATGTTATCTGACATTATAATACCATTATACTGTAATGATTTTATGTAAAAATTTTATATGCTTGATGATAAGACTATTTGGCCTTCTGGAAGTTTTCCGCGTTCTTTTTACGTGTTAGAGTAAATTTATTATTCTTGGAAAACAAGTTTGTAATATTTTGTTTTTATTCATATATTCACTGCTAACGAAACTTTATTATGTAATTACGAATTTGTAATATTAAGGAACAGAAAACTTAAAAGAAAAATAAATTAAAAAACGTTTTTGTTTGCTCAAAGAGATACAATAGATATAATATAATATAATATATATAAGATATATAGAGATATAATAGCTGGAGAGAGAACGAAACCAAAAATGATTTCAAACCCGATATAGTTTTTGTTGTATAATTATTCTAGTGGCAAGTCAAAATGGGGCTTTTGAAAAATAGTAACAAATTTGGAAATGTAATTTGTAAGCTTTGAAAGCTGTAATCGAAGTGGATTAATCTCTTAAAAGTTTATTTGATAGATTTTTAACAACTATTCGATCAATTAAGAAGTTAATTATAGCAAAAATCACGATTAGGGCGAAGTAATTGTTTTTGCAAACCTCAATTATAGGTATAAATATCAAAGTTTTAGACAATCTTTACTAATTGTTTGAACCTTATTTTTTGCTTGCCTGGTTCAGCTTCAGGTTTGTTACATTTTTTAAGAATGTTCTTTCAGCCAGGCACTAATTAAAGTCTTCCAGGCTTTTAATACTACCGATTCTTATCTAGAAATTTATTAATTCAATTCTAATCTAGAACTTTATTATTAGTCGTTCAAAAAGCACAACAAAAAAATAACAAAATCTAACTTTAAATATAGTTTACAAATTTATTAAACTTCTATCTTTTATTTGGAATGCTTCAATTTCTTATGACATGTTAAAAGTTGAATGTGATTGGTTAACTTTAAATTATGATTAAATTATAATTACGCGGTTAGTGCAGCAGATTAGCATTAAAAATGACTAAAATTGTGCACAAGTGGATAAAAGCATGAAATTTTTACCAACTACTCAGAAAATTATGCTGATTATTTTAAGATATGGTGGCAAAGCATAGCATGACCAGAACTGTCTTGAATCCATGATGGCAATTACCGCCATCTTGGATTATAAAAACCTTATTAAATTTTAATCTGTTTAACTAATCTTGGCCAAAATTTAAGGGATGGTAGATCATTGGAAGTATACATTGATCGCATATGCGCCAATGAGAGGGAAAGGGGCTTAGGCACGGCCCTTTTTCCCAAGAAATACTACCTTCCCACTGCTTTTTTTTAAAAAAAAATTTTAGTTTTTTTTTATTGAATATTTTTAAAAAACTTGTTACTCAATAAAAAGTTTAAAGCAGCTAAGAAACCAAAACAACTTTTAATAACCATTTTAGTTAATATTAATCTATAGATTGTTACATTTCAATCTTTAGTACACTCCTTGACAATTGCAAAGAGCAGTACATTTTAAGCTGTTACGAACACATTTACAGCGGCGTGTTCTACAATCTGTCTAACATCCGCACTAAATTAACTCAGGACAGCATTTATCAGCTTCAGAAAGCGTCATCCATATTGAATGCCAATCACTTCCATCTAGCTTGCAACCCCGTTCACTGGGGCTATGTAAAGTTGGCGATACTATCAATGCTTGACTCCAAATTTACGTCTGAAACGCTGCACGCTTCACATGCTGCATTAGTGCGTCATGCGTGGGTGGAATGTTGCCAATCTGCCAGTTCTTTTGAGTAAAGAAATACTGCCTTGCAGGATTTACACTTTTTTGCCCAGCAGTTCGGTCATACAATAAAATGACAGATCTTAGTAACAACAAAGTTTCATCCGTCATTGGATAATGAGCTGCAGAAAGTACCAAAAATGCATCAGTTACATCATTGAAAGAAGACCAAGTAGACCATGCTGTTTTTTTACCTTTGCCACAAAAGGTCGAGGTTGTATCTCTACCAGTAAAAGCATGGAAAGTCGGTAATGCGTTCGATTTTAATGGTCCAAGAATGTTAGCTATTTCATGTACTGCAATGTAACGGAAATGCTTTTCAGTGCAAAATGCAATCCACAGCTGATTGCATAAAATTTTGTGCTAAAAGGATATTGCTATGAAAAGAACATCTGTACCTGCTGTGCATATTGCAATACTCTTATAACCACCCCTTGCTGCATGATATGCATGTAAAATGAGGCGAGTATCAGCCTCTTCATGAAAACATGGTTCAAGATTATACAAGAGCTTGAAGACAGAACATGTTGCCCTGCGGTGCCAATTATGACTTCTGACTCGGGTAATTGAATTGAAACTGCTTTTTCAGATAAAAATTCAAAAAACTCTGTTTTGTTGTGATAATTAAGGTCCAACACGTACTCTAGCTCCAGATTTTAAGCTTTGAGCTTTATAAGTGTTCCAGACAAGATCTAGCCGTTGCGTTGTAGCAATTTGTAAACGAAGATAAGGAAGGAATACGTCTGATGCAAAGGACGCAAACGTCTTAGCCTTACAAAGCTTCAATACCTGAACAATAACAGCCCCATCAAGTCCCAGAATTATCTGGTACTCCAACAAAAATTTAAACCTAAATTTTTTTTTGTTTTGATTTTAATTTTCGTTTGGTTTTGGTTTAAAAGTTTAAGCTTTTTAAACTTTTATTGGTTAAAAGATATATATGAACTATTTTAAATGATACTTTGTTTCCTAACAAAATCTATCAAATTGTTCAAATATATTACTTTACTTTATATGGCTATCACTATTCTACTATCTATATATATATATATATATATATATATATATATATATATATATATATATATATATATATATATATATATGTATATATATATATATATATATATATATATATATATATATATATATATATATATAGACGGAAAAAAACACATATAAACATCTTACAGGATTTGTGTTAGTAAGTCCCTGTGTAATAAGGCACCTAATAAAAATAAATGAAAAGTTCACGTCCTGAGATAATCCACTGGTATTAAGGGTAGTTGCCCTCTTAGCAGAAATATTCGCTTCAAGATGGAATTTCTTCAAGAAAAAAATTGGCCTAAAATTGGTCAAGGAAATCACAGTGATCTAAGCAGAGCATTGCATATCTGGTGTGGAAAATTCTCTCCTCTCTTACCTCAAGAGATGGTTTTTTAGAAGCAGAAAACAAAATTCAGAAATAGGAACTCGATTGTCTTTAGAAAAAATTTAAATGCAAGCATCAATTATCAAAATAATACTTGCAGAGCGGATGTTTGGGAAGGTTTTGTTAACAAATAGAAGGACATTATTATCTAAGAGTGTAATGCTGCTTTATTTGCTAAAGTTGCAAAAGAAAACAACCGGAAGAACAGAATTTTATATAATTTAATCATAAGTGATCTTACTGAGTCATTTAATTTGGAGGATGATAATAAGTTGATTGATGAAGTTCTGACCATCTTAAAAGTGTCTCGTGATGATGCAAAAATTAAAAAAAGGTTAAAAAAGAAAAATACATCACTTCCCATTCCTTCTATTTCTAATAGGATTACCAATCAATTAAAAGATGTAACTTTGCGTTCCCCGTTGGTGTTAATTGAATCTAAGGATTATGGAAAACGTCAATTAGCTTTGGATAACGCAAGAGAGTTAAAAAATATTTCTTGTTTTACTAAACAAATGTCAGACCAGACCGAAAACGAAAGTATAGCCCTATCTAAACATTATACTGAATGTAGAATTAGAAATAATGCTCTTCCAAATTTATATACTTTATCTAAACTCAAATGTCTTTATTTTAATCCAACGTCTTTAGAAAATAAGTGGGATGAATTCAAAGCTAGATTTACATCATTGGATTACCCACACATCATTGCAATCAAAGAAACGTGGTTCACTTCTACATCTTTAACAAATCTAGACAATTACACTACGTATCTTCGAAATAGGACAATTTGTGGAGGTGGTGTGTCCATATATGTTAGAAAAGATATACCTTCATTTGAATGCGAGTTAAGTGATATACAAATGGGCGAGCAAATATGGTGTCATATTTCAATTGGAAATGATATTTTGTTAATTGGATGTACTTATCGTCATCCGTTTACTCAAAATGAGTCTAATTTACAAACTAATAATTCAATCAAATGTGTTCAATGTGTCGTTTAATTTGAAAAAGAGTGATCCAAAATGGTTTAATTTGTCTATTAAAGCGGTGTCAAAAGAAAAATTTAGACTATTTATGAAGTTACGTTGTGCTTCTAGTAACTTTAAAGACAGTATTCGAGTCTTGTGCAATAAAAAAAATCGTCTGATCAAAAAACTTGTAACTAATGCGGTATTAAAGTTTGAGAGCGAAATCATCTTTGCTTGCAAATCTTGCCCGAGAAAGCTCTGCTCTTCTGTAAAAAGCCAAAAATCTTGTAAAAGTGACATTCGATCTCTCTTTAACCACAATGGAATACAATTATTCGATAAAAATTCTATATCAGACTGCCTAAAATATCAATTTTTTAGAGTGTTTTCATTACCTGTAAATCACTCTCATTTTTTCCACGAAGAATCAAAGCTGTTTGTTTAATTGTTGTAATATCGAAAAACATTTATCTGGACTTGACATTTCAAAAGCCGCCGGTAATGATGGAATTAATCCTCGAGTGCTCAAAACTTGTTCTAAAGAGTTCAGTGTACCTCTTTCTCTAATATTTATTAAGTCCTTTGGTTCTGGCTAAGTGCCATCTGGGTGGAAACTCGCTAATATAACGCCCATATTTAAAAAAGGTCATTGTACTGATCCTGGAAATTACAGGTCTATTTCCATCACCTCTGCAGTTAAAAAAATAATAGACAGTATAATGCATGATGTCATGACTGAACACCTAGTAAAACATAATTTGTTTTTTTGGCATCGACATGGTTTCGTCAGAAATAGATCGTGCATTACAAATCTTCTTGAAGCGCTGGATATAATTACTGAAGCTTTAAGCGATGGTTGTGCAGCATTGCTTATTTTGCTAGACTTTGCTAAAGCTTTTGATCGTGTGTCGTATGTTTTACTTCATCTCAAGTTGGCTGACTATGATTTTTGCAATAAAATTCTCAATTGGTTCAAGAACTTTCTTGACTGTAAAAAAAAACGTGTTGTTTTTGTCAACTTTTTCTCTGAATGGATGGATGTCCTGAGTGGTGCTCTTCAAGGATCGGTCATAAGACCTCTACTATTTTTGCTATTCATAAATGATATGCCAGAACTAAAAATAATTGTAAACCTTTTGCCAATGATACCCAATTAGTTGCAAAAATAAAGTCAGTTATGGATTTGGCGTATGTTCAGGAGGACATTGAAATTTTAGGTGAATGGTCAAGACTTTGGTGCATTGAATTCAGTATAAATAAATGCAAAGTTCTAAAGTTTCACGGTAGTTCCTCAGAATTTCACATCCTCCTGACAATGTTGGATGCAAATAGTTGTCGCATTCCTCTTGAAGTTGTATTTGTCAAAAGAACATTGGGTATCCTAGTTAATAATAAACACAAATGGTCAGAACAGATTAGTTAAGCTACTCTTAAGGCAAACTCTGTAATTGGGATACTCAAAAGAAATTTTAAAAAAGGAATCCAAGTGTGTTCATCAAGCTTTATACAGCGCATGTGCGGCCGATATTAGAGTACTGTGCAGCAGTTTGGAGCCCTTTCTTACAAAAGGACATTAAAAAGTTAGAATCAGTTCAACGTAGGGCAACTAAACTTGTTCCGCAATGGCGCAACATGAACTACAAATCACGTCTAACAAACTTGGTTTTAGCTCATTAGCTGAACGTAGATTAAGAGTTGATCTTATTCAATTTTTTAAAATTTATAAAAACTGCAATAGAGTCAACTGGCATCAAGAATGTAGACGAGCGACTTCTTTCAGATGTGATGGTCCTGCAGGTAGTATTTGTAGCGCAAAGCATTATATTGAACGAGAAGTTACCAAAAACAGTCAAAGACATAATTTCTTCAAAAATCGAGTAGTGCCAACATGGAATGTTTTGCCTGCTTCAATAGTGTCGCTATTTCGGTCAAAAAGTTTTAAAACAATTATGACAATTATGACTCGTTGTCTTTCGAGTGGGTCTACTATAGCCGGTTGTCGTTTGATACTTGGCTCATCGAAGTTAAACTTCTATTGGAGAGTATTACTATAATAATAATAATATTAATAATTCTTATAATAATATTAATAATTCTAAATAATAATAATAATTCTTTCAGATACCTTGTTTATATTTGTTATGTTTTGTATCATTGTAAGTTTATATTATTATTTTTATTATTGGTTTAGAACCCTCTACAACGACCAACAAATGTCAACCAAAAAAAAAAAAGCATTGTTGCTTGCAACAGGGCCGACACAAATTTCGAAGTGTAAGGGGGGGAGGGGCTACAACCATCAATTTTTTAAAAAAGTCGTACATATCAAGTTATCTAGATTTTTCTTAAAAAATAAAAATAATAAAAAAAAAGGTCCTTTATAAAAAAAGTGAGGGTAGGCCCCCTCGGCTCCCCCCGTGACGTCGTAAGTTTATTATTTGACAAGTTCACATCCGAATAATGACCTTTATCTAAACAAACTTTCATCCACGTCCGAAAGTTTGAATTGTTTAAAGTCGGTCATAATCGGTATGGTGATAGTCAATGTTTCCTCAATTTAAGATTTTTAACGTTTAATTAGATCTACTGTAGAGAAAATCCTACTATATATATATATATATATATATATATATATATATATATATATATATATATATATATATATATATATATATAAATATATATATATATATATATATATATATATATATATATATATATAAATATATATATATATATATATATATATATATATATATATATATATATAAATATATATATATATATATATATATATATATATATATATATATATATATATATATATATATATATATAATATATATATATATATATATATATATATATATATATATATAAATATATATATATATATATATATATATATATATATAAATATATATATATATATATATATATATATATATATATATATATATATATATATATATATATATATATATATATATATATATATATATGTATATATATTAAAAAGGCATAAATCTAAACCTGTATAGATGATAAGTGCTGGATCTTCACTTATGAGTGAAAATCCAGCATTTATCATCTAGACAGGTTTAGATTTATGCCAGCTTATTAGATAAAGAAGGGTAACAGGCTGGTCAGCATAAGTTTATTGCTTACCTCTAAAGTTTCAATCTGTCAGAAAGGCTGGTTTTTAAGACAGTTTCTAAATGCAATTTACATCTGTTCAAAGTGAGTATTTTTTTTTGAGACACTATCTCTTGGCTTTAGTTTACCAAAGTCCTAAAGATAGGGCGTTAACTAGCTATCAGAGTTTACTAGCTGATGTTATTAGACATCACCAATGATAGTTCTAAAAGGTTTGTATGTTATACACAATATTTCAAACACTGTAGTGTAAGTACTTGATTCAGAATCAAGAGGTTTAATGTCAGCTCTGGGAACATTAGTGACATTAGAAAGAAACTTTCTTTCTAATGTCACTAATGTTCCTTAGAAAGGAGAGATGAACTTCCTAGTTAAATGCTCTGATGTGGCGCTTTGTGATAAGACAGTAGGGACTTCTTAGAGCACCATAGTAACCATAAAAAATATTGATTAATGGAAAATATCACAGAAAGGAAGCAAAGTTCCTAAAAAAATCAGTGAACTTTATTCCTATATAACTGCAGCAACTCTGTAGTAGCAATTTGATGCGAAAGAAACTTTCTTTTTTCCTTTGATACTGCTATTTACAAGTGATAATTTTTTTGTTGTTGTTGTTGTCTACCTTGAAATTCATGTAGGTGCCAATTTCCAAGTTTTAAACTATTTCTGTCTTATTTAGATGATCAGAAGCACAATGTTGGTCATTGTTTAATGCTGCTGTTAATTGTGATTGCATTTGATAACTTTCTTTGCCCACCATTGTTGTAGTTCCTCACCTTTAAACTTCAATATAAAAAATACTTTCATTGAATAGTTTTGACCATTTTCTGCTTGTTAAATTATCTAAAGCATGTTTTTCACTTTTTGAAGTTTAATCTTTTCAATTCAGCGTTGCAACTTTAAAAACCATTTCTATTGACATACTAAAAACTCTTTTAAAGATAACTAAAATAAAATATATGTTTATGTTTGAGTGAGGGCTAAAAACAATACATAAACAGTTACTTGTTAAACAAGTTACTTCACAGAAATTTGGTGGGATGAAAATAATGCACCTCCTGATCATAGTAAAAGGTATTCAGACCAATATCAGACCTTTGCAAAAATTCTTTAACATTATTAAATGTTTATAAAAAATAAAATAATATAAATGAAAGTTATTCATAGTGATACCTTAACAGTTGTTTGCCTTTTTTGTTTTTGCTTTGTCTTAAAAAACTGTAGTTATACTTTTTGTAGTTATAGTTCTTCATTTTGAATTAAAATTAAGAATAAATTAAAGTATATAAATAAATTGAATAAAGTATTTTGTTGACATATTTTTTGGAACATTAATTTAGATAGAAAAATGCAAAATCAAACATACAGTGATTCATTATCTGATACAGAAAACTCTACAACAAATGATGAGGATGATGCATCAGATGACGAAGATGTTGATAATAAACAAAGTTCCACTTTTAAACCAGCAGATTTAAAGCCTCAAGGTTTTAAAATATTTTTTAAATAAATATATTTAAATGTAATTTAAATTTTTATACTTCATTGATGTAAAATGAAAAAATTTTTATTATTAAACTAAAAATGCATAAAATTTATTAGGTTAAAAATTTATTAGGTTAAAAATGCATAGAATTTAAGTATGTTATGAACTGATCATAAGTTTTTAAAATAAGTTTAGTATTTGAAAAACTAATGTATTTTAATTTTAATATAAGAAGCTGTATTTATGATATAAGTAGAACAGCTTTGGCTGAGAGTACTAGCTATAGAATAAAGTGAGTAAGTATGCTTGCTGTTAAGTCAAGATTAATCTGAGATTTGATGTTTGCTCTGGCCATATGTGTAATATTAGTAATATGTTGCAAACTTCCTAGATAAATGTTTTTCTGTAGTGTTCTATGACAAGGCTGTTAGAGTTACTTCATATCCAGAAGAAAAAAATTCACACTCAAAAAAAAATCTTAAAGATTTTTTCAAAAGGCCCCTTTTTAAATCATTTTGTGACATTTTTTAACAGTTTTTGGGAAGTCCTAACATTAGAATTTTATTTTTCTTTCTAATATTTATATTTGTTAAGATTTTATCTAAATAAAATGGCTTTAATCTTCAAAAAAAAGTTAAATAAAAATCATTGAATGTTTAGCAAAATTATCTTCAAATTCAAGAAACATTTTATTTTTTAATTATTTTTTAATGCGTTACAATTAGCAACAGTGGTTAATCTGGGAAAGGTGCAAAGGAGGGTTTTGAAATGTTTTTTGTGCTTTAACTTCCTCATTCCAGTTATTTATCTGAAACAAAATATAGAAAGAAAATTGAAAATTTTTTAAAATGTTATAAACTAAAAAGGTTTTTTTTGTTGAAGCTTTTTCTGTTCTTATCATAAATATATGTTTAGAAAAAAGTGTTCTGTCTTTTCTTCTCAGAGTATGCTTTTATATGGTCTCGTATTTAACGTGCCTCCCAGAACAGTTATTTACAACATTAAGTCTTTTGACTGTTCCATTAAAATTTAGATAAAAAGTGTTGAATTTCCATAACTCTAAAGGAGTCTTTATTCATTATGTTTTGTTTAATGCCCCAAGGCAAATTTCCACTAACAGGAAGATTTCAGTCGAAAGGAAAAGAAACCTATTCAATCATCAGGGGCTATTCTAGACCGTTTTTGACAGCACCGACTGTATTTAGGCGCTAATTTGGGTGCCATCCAAATTAAAAATTGAGGACCTTTTTTTTTAAAAAAACACATTCAGCAGAATTTCCACTAAATATTGTTAGGGGGAGGGGGTTGGGAAGAGGGGGTTACCACAGCAAATTAATTTTCTCGAATAGCCCCTGATCATGTAGCATAAAAATTATTTATTTCAATTTTTTTGAAATTTTTTTGATTGGATAATTTATTTTATATTTTATTTCGTGAAAAATTTCCAATGAATATTGAAATGTAGCCATTACTTGTTTATTATTATTAGAGCCAATTAAAAGGCTCATCCTTGCTTTTCACAGGCCTCAGTGGGAAGCGAAAGCTTTAGCTCTTGCCCACACTTCCCTGAAATGGTTTATGGGAGCATTTTGATAAATACAAAATTTAAATTTAAAACAAATTAAAAAATCTAAATTATATTGATAAAATATTATATTATTTATCTGATAAAAATAAAATTGTTACACTCTAAATTATTGCATAATAATTTTTATTTTATATGAGTTATATACTTTATATATAATTCTTTAATATATTATTTATTTTTATTGTAGAATTTTTAATTGTTTTAATAATTCCTAAAATCCTTGCACTTTATTACAATAAGATAATATAAAACATTTTTTATATTATAAAAAGGTTTATTATTTATAAAAACTAGCCAAAAGCAACCTGTAATACGGGTTATGGTCGGTCTGTTAATTTATGTGGCTGTTTTCCACTTTCCATTTAAAGTTGCAAAACCTTAACTAATACCCTTTAAGAAAAGCGCCTTCAAATTAAAAAATTAAACCATCTGTAAAATTAAAATAAATAATTTACCAATTATTTAACGTTATTTGAGTAATTTAGAACTGACAAAAAACAAACCAAATATACAAAAATATATTATAAGCAAAAAATTACAAATTAAAAAAAAATAATTAAAAAATTAAAAAAAATCACTGAAGAAAAAGCGGTAACAAAAAAGTTATAAATATCTTCACTGATAGAAGACATATACAACCTTTAGGTTGCTGTTTTTTTTTCGGTGTTTCCCAACACCTCGGTATGAATGAGCCCTCTATTTAAAGGATGGCTCATCCATACCGCCATTACTTCGCCACTTATTGAAGGACCTCTCCGAGAGAGGCCCTGAGTGTTGGGAGTGATATCTTTGATATTTCTCAAATGTTAACGACTCTAAAATTACAAATAGAAGGATATAATAAAGATTAAAAATTTTTACAATTTTTTTAAATCAAAATATAAAGCATAACCTCACCATTTTCAAAGGATGAAGAGGATGTTAAAAAAAAAAAAAAATTAATAAAAAAGTAAATTAAAAAAGGTTAAACTTGTGAAAAATTTAATTTTAATAAAAATATGAGTAAAATGCAAACAGTTTAAAAATGTCACATTTATATTAAATAATTCTTTCACCTAATTCACATATTTGTCCATAAAAAATATATAAAATTTAAAACACAGCCCTACCAGTTATGCTTCTACCAGAAACTAAAGAAAAAATTAAATTACCAATACGATGAAAATCTTGACCACATATTCTAAAACATGGCGGCCCATGATTCATGGGTTGAACTACATTAGTTTCAAATGAAGCAAAAGAAAGATAGGCATTATAATTTCTAATATATTTTTCAGATTAGCATTTCTAAAAAATTCAGATTGGCATTTCTATCTGCATAGTTTCCTTTAAATAAATCTTCTAAATCTTGTGGAAATGATAAAGGTTGCGACAAAACTAACTTTCCATTATGGCAACATAAAAAATGTGTTTCATTAGGAAATTTCTTAGCACCACAATGCTGACAAATATAATTCATTTCTCCTAAATAATTATAATCTGGAATAGTATTACTTCTTGCTATACAATGCATTCTTTCGTATCTAGCAGCAATTCTTGCATTTTGTTGATTATTAATTTCATCTTGCCTAAGTCTATCTCTTTCATTTGTGCCACAAACAACTTGCCTATTAACACTTCTATTTTCTAAACTAATATCTGCTTCTAGCCTAATATCATCCATTTAAACTTCACTTTTAATTGAAAGTAGTAACAAAAAATCTTAAACGAATCCTGAAGATTGCGATCTTTCCTATATAATTTTTTTTCTACTCTAATTAGCACACACAAAATTTTTTTATATATAACAGACTGTCATTTAAAATAAATTATACAATAATCTTATGACTTTAAAATATATATATATATAAATATATATATATATATATATATATATATATATATATATATATATATATATGTATATATATATATATGTATATATATATATATGTATATATATATATATATATATATATATATATATATATATATATATATATATATATATATATATATATATATATGTATATATATATATATATATATATATATATATATATATATATATATATATATATATTTAAACAACTTTAAAAAGTATTTTACACAATAGAGTGCTCAATGTTCTTAAAAGAACAGAGCAATTATATTAGTAGTAGAAAATCACAATTTTGTTAAGTGATTTTCTACTACTAATATATATATATATATATATATATATATATATATATATATATATATATATATATATACATATATATATATATATATATATATATATATAAATATATATATATATATATATATATATATATATCAGCTAGCAGATGTTTGAAAAAAATTAGCTTAGCAAATAATTAAAAGAATTATTAAAAACATGCAATTCTTATAATAAACATACTGCTAACAAAGAAAAATTAAAAAAAAAAGCATTGTAAACCCTTTGTTGCATACTTAAAAATTATTTCTTCAAAAAAAATTATTTGTAAACGTTTTTTTCATAAATTCACAAAACTTTACAATATTTCGTTCTTCTAAACCATATTAATACATCATCTGATAAATCTAAAATAAAAAATGTAATGAATAAGTAAATAAATAAGAAAAACATTACATACAAAAAATGAAAATCAATGCACCTTATAGAGAAAAGCTGTTGTGATTTACCAGAGTAGTAGTTGTAAAAAATTATTATTTCATATTAGCTTTTACAAAATAATTTATGCTGGAACATCATGATTCCAAAATATTTATAGCAAAATCATGTAGTAAACAGCACTAAAGACAAAAAATCAAATTGAGATCAAACAAATTGTATATATGGCAAAATAATTTGTCTTAACTTTTAGTGAGTGATTAAAAGCAGTAATTTTTAATAAATTTATCTATTTACCATTTTTCACAATAGACACCAACATGAAGATAAGCCAAATATGTTTAAATATGTATTTAAACCCATTTTTAAAAACAATTATAAAACACATATTAACACATACACAAACAATAAAAAACACTTTCCATTATTATAAAAACACATTGATAAAACAACTATAAAGCACTTATTACCACATACACATACATATCAAAAAAGCATAAATGCAAACAATAAACGTGTGCGAACAAAAATTTTAAAAATGACGCAAGAAAATTTAAAAAGATTCAAAGTAATCAAAATATATATTTATAAACAATACTTCTTACCTTTTTTTTTTTCATAAGAACTGTAATCCTCATAACAAAATTTAACCTTTACATACAATAACATGTGACATGCCATGTCAGTGTTGGCACAAAATTTTAATTTAATTTTTCTAAATTTTCTAAAAAAGAACAAAAATAGTTAATAGCATCACAGAAATTTCAAAGTAGTAATAACCATTTTATGGAAATAGCATTAGTATAACTTTAAATAACATCCATACCCCTATTTTCCTTCTAAAAAATAAAATAATAAAACTGCTAAAAGAAAAGCTAAAACAAACAAAATATAAGCAATTTAAAAAATTAAAATCCTTTCTACTTAAAATCCTTGCTACTTCATCTAATAAAAATGTAAATCCTTTCTACTTTATCTAATAAAAATGTATATACAACTATTCTATATACTTACTTCAATTATAATATGATCTTAACAATGATTATTTATTTTAGTATGATTCTTTATGTAATATATCTAAACTAATAATTAAATTTCTAAAAGAAAAAAGTTTAACTCGCTTAAGAGATCTTTCTCCAATGACCCCCTGCATTTTAAGAACGCGTTCTTTCAAAGCATAACTAATAAAACGACGTTAAACCTTAAACGTTTCTGTAGTATTAATATTAAGATAGTTCTGTTTACTAAAACTATTTAAAAATGTCACCTGCCCCCTTATTAGCAATCTGCATACCACTCAATGAACTCAATCACAACTCTTAATATTGCAACTGCAGACTATGATGCAACCTTCACAGTCAATCCACATTAACAAAATGGTTGGCATTATTGACTAAACATAGTAATACATCTTCAGAAGTTAATAGTAAGTCATTACATCTGCAATTTGTTGTTCCTAGTTAGAGCCAATTTTGTTCCTAGTTTTGAGCCAATTGTTATCACAATAATTTAAATCTTCCTATACCTATGAACTGTGATGTACTCAATGAGTCATCTACCCTTCATCTTCTAGGATTAACTCTTAGTTCCAATCTTTCTTGGAAACCAAATATCAAATCCTTTGAAAAATAAGCATCTGTTAAGGTTGCATCTCTTTATTGTGTTTGACACTTTCAGACTCAAGATTCTATAAATCTCAAATCCGTCCTTGTATGGAATACTGTTGCCATATCTGGGGCAGATCTTCCAATGATGTCCTTTCTCTTTTAGATGCATCATTAAACATAGTTGGACCTGCTCTTGCATCCAACCTCCAACCATTATCACATTGTTGTAATGTTGCTTCTCCTTCTCTTTTCTACAAATACTAAAATAGGTACTGCTCTAAAGAGCTAGTGTCTCTTGTGCCATCTACTAAAATTCATTCTTATGTTACTCTTTATTAAATTAAGTTTCATCCTTTTACTGTGACTGTTTTTAAGTGCTCCAAAAACTCGTATTTAACTAGTTTTTTTCCTCAAACATCAGTTCTTTGGAATTCGCTTCCTTTATCTTGCTTTCCTGATTCATATAATTTGCTATCTCTTAAGTTGTCTGTCAATCGTTATCTCGATCTATATACTTCATCTTTTCTCTTCCAGTAACTTCTAACTCTAATAGTGGTTGCTTGCAGTCTTGTTGGAAGTGAAGATGTTGAAAAAAAAGTACAAGTACACGAAGCAATAATAGATTTTAAATTTGTTAAATTAAAATCTATTATTGCTTTGTTAAATTGTTTATTATGTTATTGATTATGTTATTAATTATTATTATGTTCTTATTTAGTAATATGTTATTGATGTGTGTTATTATTGTTGCAAAAAATATTATGCACATGTCTTAATAAATTAATAAATTATTTAAAAAGTTTTTCCCAATGCTTTTATTAACTTCTCGTCTCTGTCTGTCTGTTAACTTCAAATCTTGCAATCAATTTTTGAGTCACTTCCTGGTGATAGATTTTCTTCAAATTTTGCTTACACACTCTTGATCACGATACAATATTCAAAAATAGTTTTGCAATAAGTCAGTTAATTAGTTAATTTTGATCAAATTTTTTTTTTTTTTGCAACGAATAATAATAATTTCTAAAATAAGTATCACTGTTGTAAAAAAATGAAATATTGCTTGATGTCATGACCCAGAAAAATCCTTTAGGGGTATGATTGTACTATCATCGGTGGTTACTAGGTTATAAGTCCCTAAATATATCGTCCGTGGAAGAAAATCTATTTTCAAATTTTGCATAAAATCCCATTAAATACATAGCTGGTAAGTAACTAACAAAGTTGGTTTTAAGAATTTTTATTTATCCCAAAAACATAACAAAAATATTTATGCAGTAAATTCACTGGTAAATAACAATTCTTCAATTCTTACAAAGCAAAGTTTCAATTCTAGTTATTTTTTCTTGAGAAAAACGTCAAAACTTGTAATATTCCTAATCCATTTTTTTGCTGTTGAAGTCTGTGATGCATCTTTGCAGTCTGTCTTCATATTCTGGGTGGTTGCTTGGTCTCTTGTACCTTTGCCAATTGTTTCTGAAAAGATGATGGAGTACTTCAGTTGCTTGCTCTGAATAAATTCCCAAAGAGCTATTGTGGCGTTGGATGAATTGTGGAACATGGACGAAGAATGACAGCATGAACCTTGGGAGTGATTGTGGTGCCCTGAAGTTGTAAATGGGAGACTCTGAACTGCTCAATTCTTTCAGCATGGCTGTAATCAAGAGTTTTGCCAAAACAAGCATGGACAACACCATTGAATTTTCTTAGTGTGTCAATAAAGGGAACAGCTGGAAAGAAAGAGTGCTGCTGGGCTAATCTCTCCAAAACATCCACATTCTTTAAAAGCTTCCTGCACTCATTTCCACCCAGTTGTCCACCATGAAATGGCTGCTGTTGAATATGAAGTAACGCCAGCCATTCAGGAGCATGTGTCCAAATTTTTGAGAGAGACTGTAGAAGATGATTTATAACATCAAGCAACAGATGAAGTTCCATGGGTGGAAGAACATCAAGAACAAGAGATGCATCTGAGGCATTAATGATGGGTTCATGAATGGAGTTTCTGAATAAACTTACTTTCTTGATGTTAGCATCAGTCACAATGAATGCCTGATACTCTCTTCTGATTGATCCAAAAGTTCTCAGAGATCCACACTTAGCAAGATCTTTTGATGAAATGTCACACCAAGAGCATGGGTGTGCACTGGAATGTGCTTGTAGACCACAAATGATGTTTGCCAGCTTCATATCACAGGACAAAATAAAGAGAAGTTTTTCAATGTTCAGCAGATCAAAAACTTGCTTGACATTGCTATAGTTTTCCTGGAGATCTTCAGAAACGGCAATCAGTAACTGACGCTTAACACCAGAATCTTTGGCCAGAGAATTGGTGAGAAGTCGTTTTGGTGGCGGAGATTTTGAAACTGAAACATTTTCCATGATTCCAAAGCTTACTTTAAGAAAACCATCACCACCATCCACTCCCATGTAGTCATCAGAGAGGTTTCTAGTTTCAAGAACTTGCTGACAAAGAGCTTTTAAGTCTTTGCAGTGAATGACAAGTTTATCCACCTGATTTGTGCCATTGTCAGTTGCAACTTTGATCCAAGTTTTAGTAAAATGACTTTCAAGTTTTTTGCTCAACTGGTCAAACTTAGAGAGGAAGTTCTTTTCTACAATCCGACTTGAAACAACTTGATTTAGTGTTGACACCAGCTTTTTCACACCAGATTTACTGTGTTGTGTTGCATATAAACAAGATCTTTTGCAGTCAGTTTTAGTTCTTTATTGAAAAGTCTTCTTGCTCTTAAGTATGAACCTTTGAAATATTCAAGAAAGATTTTACATTATTATGCATTACATAGACTTAAAATATGAAGCTAAAACTTTAAATATCCAATACAATGTTACCTGGAAGAACTGGAATAAAGTGGCCTCCTATTCCCTCTGGTCTGCTAAGAAGAACTGTTCCATGGAGTGAAGCTTCCTTGTTGGCAATTACTGATGCTACAACTCTTTCAGCTGCAACAGAGTCCTTTGACACAACTTCTGCTAAATTCTTTTGCAAAGTGGACTTAGAGCAACTGTGTGGAAGACCCTTGCCAAATATTGAAAAGCATTGAGAACATCTTCTTTCAACTGAGTTCTGGTTTGCTTTAGGTTTTTGGGTTGCCATGACTGGATGTGGGGAATTGTGCTTTGCTTTGCAAACTGAGCAAATCAAACTATCACAAACTGAATCTCTTATAACTTGATGGACTTTGATATTGGAGAAGTCAAACAGCTGTAGTTGGGTTTGAAGCTTCCCTTCCTCGAGCCTCCTAAGGTTGGAACGGCAATGCTCACAAATGCCAGTTGGGACTTTTGGATCATTAAAGCTCCAATTTTTTTTTCTTCCCAAAACAACTTAGTTAACAAAATCTGTCAAAATTTATAAAGTGGATGAAAGTAAAAGTTATAAAAAATTAAGTTTTATTGCTCTAGAGTTGATTATTTTGTAGTATTTTTAATGCGATTTTATGCAAATTTGAGAATGGATTTTCTTCCACGGACGGTGTAACCAGATTTTGGGACTTATAACCTAGTAACCACCAATGATAGTACAATCATACCCCCAAAGGATTTTTCTGGGTCATGACATCAAGCAATATTTCATTTTTTTACAACAGTGGTATATTATTTATACCTACTTATATGCGCATTTAGCTTATATGGATAAGGTGTTGACTTTATAAACGGAATGTCTGTGGTTTGAGATCCACCTCTTCTTGAATATATTTTGTGTTTTTACACAAGCATACAGCCAAATGTTAATAAAATAAAACACTAATATCAGAAAAAATTGATTGCAAAATTTGTGTTTTAATTACATATTAATTAAATATAAATGTATAAATAAAACATTGGGTTTTAAAAATGAATTTCTAATTTTCCTTGTTTATTTTCTTTTTCTTTTAATTTATATTTTTAATTTCCTTTTTTTATTTTAATCTTAATTTAGAGGTTTTTGTGGCGCCAAAAGATTCCCCAATGAAAGATTCCCCAACAAAAAAAAAAGTTTTGAGTAAAAGTGCAATGCTTACTGGACGAGGTGTAACCACACAAATGCTAATTGAAGAAAATATTCTTGAGGCTGGGGAAAACAATTTAACCATTAATTATTTGGTAGTTTTGATGTTTTATAAATTTTTAAATTAGTTTTTAAGTTGAAGTTTTATAAAAATAAAATTATTTATTCAAAAAAAGTTTTCTCTCAGTAATTTTTTTATTTGTTTGGGAATTTATAAAAGGGACTTAAAAAGGTGTTGAAAAATTATTTTAATTTTAAAAAATAAGAATAATATTTGAAGTATATGCTTTTTACTGCTAATAATATTTCATTTAAAAATAATATCATAAATATTTCATTTAAAAATAATATTAATAACATTTCATTTAAAAATAATATCAATAATATTTCATTTAAAAATAACATCAAAGATATTTCAATTAAAAATCATATCAATAATATTTCATTTAAAAATAATATCAAAAATATTTCAATTAAAAATAATATCAAAAATATTTCAATTAAAAATTATATCAACAATATTTCATTAAAAAATAATATCAAAAATATTTCATTTAAAAGTAATATTTTATTTAAAAGTAATATCGAAAATATTTCAATTAAAAATTATATCAACAATATTTCATTAAAAAATAATATCAAAAATATTTCATTTAAAAGTAATATTTCATTTAAAAGTAATATCGAAAATATTTCAATTAAAAATTATATCAACAATATTTCATTAAAAAATAATATCAAAAATATTTCATTTAAAAGTAATATTTCATTTAAAAGTAATATCAAAAATATTTCAATTAAAAATTATATCAACAATATTTCATTAAAAAATAATATCAAAAATATTTCATTTAAAAGTAATAATTTATTTAAAAATAATATCAAAAATATTTCAATTAAAAATTATATCAATAATGTTTCATTTTAAGTAGAAAAGTTTGATAAGTTGAGCTCAAATGTGTGACTTTAGTTGAGAGCAAATGTGCAACTATTTTTTATAAACAATAACTATTTTATTGAATCAGCAACAAAGATTTGCTTTAAGCAAAAGGTGAGTGTCATCAAATAAGTTACTTTAACAAATACCTAACACATGTAATGCTAATGTTTTAAAAATCATAATTAAAGGAAACACAGCTAACATTTCTTTGTTTGGTTTTATTATTAGCTTTTTTAAATATTAAACTATTTATTAACAAGTATTTTTTTAAAGTATTTTTCTTTTTTTATTTAATAATTAGCTTGAAATACGAGTTCAAATATATAATAACAAGAAAAGTTGACAAGAAAGCATATTTTTTCTGTTAATAAGCCTTAGGTGAAATCTTCTTGAAATTTTCTCTTTGCTGATAAATATATTTCTTAGGTTACCTCTTGAATTTTGGGAAGTATTTCTAAGTAGACGTTTAAGCTTGGAGTCTATGTAATGGTCTTTTTGTGGATTCTAGTCAGCAAGACAAAAATCTACGAAACAACTTTTCTCTTTTCTTAACATAATTTAAAATTACTTTTTAAGTTATTTAAATTTTAAATAAAAAAAAGTTTTTAATATCTTTTGTATTCAAAATAATAACCCCAAAGGAATATTTTTAAAATTGTAATGAAAATGATTACTGCTATCACCCATTATTACGATTTTTTATTTGACTTTTTTAATTCTAATATTGTTTATAAGTATTTTTATTTTAGGGAAATAAGTTTGTAGGAGACTTAAAAGAAGATGGTACAATTAATTGCAAAAATGCAAATCGAATATTTAGTTCTCCTTCTGCTTGGGCCATGCACTGCAAAAAGCAGGTCAACCCTGATAAAAAGTCTGGATGTGGCTGGGCTTCGGTAAACTTATAGCATGATTATATAATATTTGTAAAATGATAAAATCACGTTTTTATTTTTTTAAAAACTTTTTCTCACTATGAATGCTTTGAACAGAATTTCTGCCTAGAATTACAAATCTTTAACTCTAGAATCTTTCCATTGTAACCCCTAAAATTACTTCTATGTAACCCTTGAATCTTTCCTCTGTAATTCTAGAATCCTTCCTCTGTAATTCTAGAATCTTTCCTCTGTAATTCTAGAATCTTTCCTCTGTAATTCTAGAATCTTTTCTCTGTAATTCTAGAATCTTTCTCTGTAATTTTAGAATCATTCCTCTATAACTATAGAATCTTTTCTTCATAACTATAGAATCTTTCCTTCATAACTATAGAATCTTTCCTTTATAACTATAGAATACTTTTTTTCCTATAAATAATTGAAGTTACAGTGAATAGTTATTTTAAAATTAATTTTGTTGAGTTAGTTCATTCTTTGCATTTATTATTTTAAATATTGTTTTGTTTCTGTATCTATTAACTAAAAAAAGGGGATTTATATTTTTATAATTATCAGGGGGTTTAAAATCTGTTATTTTTAAACATGAAGTCTTGTAATCCATGGCTACCATTTCATATAAAGACTCTAGTTCAATATTGATAGTTTCTAATTTTATGTCCTAATTTTTTTTTTGCCCAAGTCAATCAAAGCTTCTTAACATTTTTTTTTTTTTCTTATTTTTTAAAAAAAAAATCTTCGCTTCCAACAAGGCTGCAAGCAACCACTAATTAAAATTGGAAGTTACTGGAAGAAAAAAGACGAAGATTGTAGAGCAAGATAACGATTGACAGACAACTTTAAGGATTGCAAATTATATGAATCAGGAAAGCAAGATGAAGGAAGCGAATTCTAAAGGACTGATGTTCGAGGAAAAAAACTAGATAAATAAGAGTTTTTGGAGCACTTAGGAACAGTCACAGAAAAAGGATGAGACTTAATTGAATGCCGATTAACACGAGAATGAATTTTAGTAGATGGCACAAGAGACACTAGCTCTTTAGTGCAGTGCATTATTGTATTATAGTATTTGTAGAAAGAGAAGAGAAAGAGAAGCAACATTACGACGGTGTTATAATGGTTGGAGGTTGGCTGCAAAAGCAGGTCCAACTATGTTTACAATGCATTTTTGCACCTTGTCTAAAAGAGAAAGGGCATCATTAGAAGATTCGCCCCAGATATGGCAACAGTATTCCATATAAGGCCGGATTTGAGATTTATAGAGATAGAGAATAGAATCCAAAGTAAGAAAGTGTCGAGCTCAATAAAGAGATCCAACCTTAGCAGATGCTAATTTTGCATCAGATTTGAAATATGTTTTCCAAGAAAGATCGGAAGTAAGAGTTAATCCTAGAAGATGAAGAGTAGGTGACTCATCGAGTACATCACCATTTATAAATATAAGAAGATCTAAATTATTGCGATAACGATTGACTGAAAAAAAATTGAGTTTTATCATTATTGAAGTTCACCAGCCACTGTGAGCCCCATGCTGTAGCAGAAGTAAGATCCTTTTCAAGCTCAAATGCCCCCTCCAAGCAATCAGAGAGTGTGGGTTTCTTATCACGACAAATATAAATGGTAGTGTCATCAGCAAACAATGCCACCTTAGATGTGAGAATATCTGGAAGATTGTTAATGTAAATTTAAAAGAGTATAGGGCCAAGGATAGAACCTTGAGGAACCCCTGAAGTTACAGAATAAGAAGAAGAGTGCTGTCCATCACTCTTCTTCTTATTCTGTAACTTCAGGGGTTACATTTATACTACGATTAAAAAGGAAGGATTTAATAATCTTAAAGATGTTGCCAGATACACCATAAGAAGAAAGCTTATGGAGAAGACCAGCATGCCAAACTTTATCAAAAGCTTTTGAAATGTCAAGAGCGATGGCCTTAACCTCTCCACCTTTGTCTAATGCACAAAAAAACCTATCCGTTATTACTGTTAGCAAATCAGCTGTAGAATGAGATGATCGAAATCCATATTAATGATTAGAAAGTAAGTTATTAGATTCAAGATAAGAAATTAAGTGTTTGTAAATTAAAGATTCAAAAACCTTGCTTATAATAGGAAGAAGACTAATGGGATGGTAGTTAGACGAATCAGATCGTTCTCCAGAATTTTTAAAATAGGGATAATAGATGCCGCTTTCCAGCAGGCTGGAAAACAAGACTCTGATAAGCACTTGTTGAATAGTTTTGAGAGTATAGACGACAGCTCCGGAGAACACTTCTGCAAGACAATAACAGGTATGTTGTCTGGACCACAAGCTGTAGAAGAGTCTAAGCAGGAAGTCACTTTAGATACAGAAACTGGAGTGATACGAATGTCAAGCAATGGATCAACCTTTTTATTGGCAATATCAGGTAGAACGCAACTAGTGGAATCTAGAGATGATATTGATGAAAAGTTTTTAGCAAAAATTCAGCTTTGCCTTTAGGTGAGGTGACAAAGTCTGAACCATACAAGAGAGGTGGAATTTAAGATTTGCCCTCATTATTAATGCTATTAAAGATTCTCCAGTCACAAGACCCTAATTTGTGAGATGAGATACAAGAATTTATGACCTGAGAATAGCGGGCTTTGGCGTTAGACAAAACCTTTTTACATTGATTTCTAGCAGTAATAAACAGACGTCTGTTTTCTGGAGAATTGTTTTGCTGGTAGATATGGAAGTAACGGTTTCGAATGGTAATCGCAGCAGCACAGTGTGAGGAAAACCATGGAGCAGAGTGAGGCTTGACCTGGAATCATCGAGAGGGAACAAAAGATTCCATACCAACCTGAATCCATGAAGTTATGTAAGAAGCACATTTGTTGGCGGGAAGACAAAAGATTCCTACCCAAGGGCTATCATGAGGAAAATCACGGAAAGAATCCCAGTCAGCTTTAAGGTAGTTGTAAGAGGTACGATAATAGGGGGATTCAGGTGATGAATAAAAATGAGATATTAGTTTTAGAACAAAGAGAAAGGCAATAGAGTGAAGTGGTGCTAAACGAAAGCACATGAAAGAATAGTCTGCGGATTCAAACCTAGTTTCACGACAAATGGGTGAATTCTTACGAATGTAAATGCCCAGGCCAAGCATGTGACTATTGGAGTCTTTACGAATTAGAGGAAGATAACCATCAACACTAAGATCACAAGATGAGACAGCTGAACTCAAATTAGTCTCACAAAGAGCAAGTAGGTCTGGTGAACTTTGCAAGAGATAAGACTCAACAGAAGAAGTTACTTCGAAGACCACAAATATTAGTGAATGATAGGTTTAGAGAACTTGGTGATGATGATGGTTTTTTGTGTTTTATAGTTTTTGGTACTTTATTCATTTTTAATTTTGTTAAAGAACTTGATTCAAAGCATACATAGTACTCAGAACACTGCTTAATAGCCCAAGCAATTGCCTGTTTACTAATAATAAACTCTAAGCCATAACAAAGGGCTCCAAATGTGGCCTCCACAATGCACATCAAAAGTACAAACAGGGACACCATCCATGCTCAACATGGCACTGTTAATTCTTTGATATTTTTTAGCTGTTGATGGAATCAGCCTCTCTGAGAGCTGCCATAGATACTACTACCAGCCGGCCTCAGAACCATAAAACTGAGTTTTAGAGCTGTACCCTCATGAGGTGATAATAGAATGAGTTGCCTAGTCATAAAAACATTGACACAAGTAAAACCCATTAAGACACAAGCAAAACAGAGACACAAGCAAAACCCATTGAGTCAAGAAGATTTCAACATTCTAAACTGGAAACAATGTATTAAAAATACATCTGCGCCAGCCTAATAGATGAAGAAGGGGTGCAAGGCTGGTCAGCAGATAAAATCTGTTTACCCCTTAAGTCTTTGCCTAGGAGGCTACTGTCTTGCCTACAAGACAGTAGCCAGATGCACTTAACATCTGCCCAGGATGAGTATTTTTATCGAGACACCATCTCTAATTTTTTGAGCTAAAGAACACAAAAGTTCTGGACACTGTGTCATAAATCGACCCTCAGGTTGAACTTTATCCAACTAAAAAAAAAAAAATGCCATCAAGTAGATTTTTATTAGAATATTAAAAATTAAACATTTTAAAAATCCAAGGGTGGATTTTAGACCGGGGGGGGGGTCTAAAATCGTATTGAAAATATTAATAATAAAAGGGCAGAGGGGCCTTGACCCTCCAATTGCCAAATTTTTTATATAAAATATAAATCTAGCATAAAATATGCAAATATATTTAAATTTTTTGTTTTATTAAAATTTTGGCGCGAAATGCTTCAAAAATTTAAAGATTAATTTAATAAATTTTCTAAATCTTTAAAAAATTGTATTATAATACTCGTGGCATTGTTATAATTTTAGCAAATAAAAAATGAATATAAATAGTTATTGCTGTGTTTGCTCGGAAACAAAAACTAAAAAGAGTCTTATTACAGTCCAAGATACTATTGAAAAACTGGTGCAGACGTATGTATACTCTGGATACATGAAAGAAATTGCAGCCTATCCTTCTTTTATATGTGGAAATTGCAAAACTAATTTGTATATGCTTGCAAAAAGAAAGAAACCACTAACCAGATGGACACAGAAGATAGAAAAGGGTAGGTTTAAGTTAATTGCATCTTTTAAAAAAAAATTTTAAAATATCTGCTAAATTATAAAGATGTCAATTCTGTCATAAAAAGCTCAAATGTCAGTTCTGAATAATTATTATTTAGATTGATTGGATTTCTAAGAAGCGCAAGTCTGACATTATTACAATTGAGATTGATGAGACCTCTTCTACCTCTCTAGAAAACACATTAAAGATCTGTTCTAAATGTCTGTCAATAATAGGTAATATAAACAGAAGATTTTAAAATATTACATGATATTGGTATAGTCAAATTACCATCAAAAATATTTTTATTTAGGTCGTGGCTTAGAGCACAAATGCTGCAAATCAACTGCTGTAAAAAACTTTACATCATTGGCATTGGAACAAGGTATGCACAGTGCAGAGCAGGTGGCTTCTTCAATAATCAAGGAAAAAATAAACAAAGAAAAAGTAAATTAAGTGATCTATTTTATTTATCCACCTGCGGAAAACCGCAGAATATAAGAGTTGGTCGTCCTGAGAACAAAGGAGACAGAAATCAAATCCAGCAAATCTCTTTTCAAACAGAGGAACTAGAAAACTGATTTCTACCCTTAACATGGCCACAGGAAAGAGAGTTGTCCAGTCAGAAGTGACGAAGTTACTGTCAAATCTTGAATTAACTGTGAAAAATTATTACAGTGTTCAGTCCATGCAATTTGAAGTTGGGGATAAAAAGGTTGATAGGAACCTGGTTTTTGTAAAAGATTCTTCAGAATTTGTTATGAACATTATAAGTGAAAGAGCGTTAAATCCTTATAATACCATTGTACGAGTTTCAATTGATGGAGGTGGAGGTTCATTGAAAATATGTGTTAACATCTTTGATTCAGATGAACTTAAAGTTAACAGTAATAATATAAAAAACAGAAGTATACGTCGGGGATCTGACGAATATATTGGGTCTGGTGTGCAACCTATTCAGTTTATTGCTATTGCTGAAGATGTTCCTGAAACATATCAGAATATAAAACAACTTTTAGATATTATCCAGCTAGACAGCCTGGGTTTTCATATTGCGTGGGATTTAAAGTTGGCTAACATGATTATGGGTTTATCTGGGCATGGTGGCATCCATGCATGTTTATATTGTGAAAGTGAGAAGACTATAAATGCAGGAACTCTAAGAACGTTTGGAAGCCTTGATCTTCATCTTTCAGAGTTTCAAGCAGCAGGAGATAAAAAAGAAACAGCACAGCTGTATAAAAATGTTATACGAAAAAGGCTTATTCATCTTGATGAAGATCCAGAAGTTAAAGTGATAAAAAAATTCCTCCATCATCGTTACATATATTTATGGGTTTTATTAATGTTCTCAGCGACCTAGTTTTTACTCTCTGGCCAAACTTTAAATGTGGCTGTCTAGATCATGTTAGCGCATATTGTTCCTTTTTGTGAAGAAAATCAATGTGGTCTAGCCAGATTTGCAGAACAAACTGGAGAAGCTATTCACTCTAAGTTTAAACCAACTTGGGCAAGATACAAAAGAAATGTAAGTCACAAAGACCATGGAGAGAACTTGCATAAGGCAGTTTTAGACTTCTCATCGAGACGAAGATAGTAACTTAAAGACAATATTAATTAACTTTATAAATATTATGCAGTAACTTAATTAAATAAAGATCTGTAAAAGTATTTAGCTTTATATAATTTTCTATAAAATTTGTCTTCTGCCTACAAATGACCAAGAGGCCGGATTTAGGTTCACTAAAATCAATGTTTGAAAAAAAAAAAGATAAAAGATATATAAATTTAGCATTACCCCCCCCCCCCCAGTCTAAAATACACCCTTGGATTTTTAAAATGTTTAATTTTTAATATTCTAATAAATATCTATTTGATGGCATATATTTTTTTTAAGTAGGATAAAGTTCAACTTGAGGGTCGATTTATGACACAGTGTGGAATAAGACAAAACTAAGACAAAACAAAGAACTCAAATTATCTCACATGTTTTTGTTTTGCAAATCAAAGTTACATTTTGAGTGAATAAAAATTTAGTTTTCAAATGTTATTTTTATTTTTCCATTTTTATTACCTAAAGTCATTTTACTTGTTACTTTTTAACTCTATTTCTTTAATTTTTACAGTCCTTTTTTTTTCTGCCATTATGTTTAGGTTTTAATTTTTTACAGTTCTTTACTGCTTCTATAGTTGGCTCTTTTAATGATATTTTTTTAATAAAATAATGAAAAAGTAGAGTCTGAATGGTAGAGTCTGAATTGTAGAGTATAGAGAAAATCTTTTTTGTATTGTAAAAATAGTGTTCAGTTTGAAAAGTGAAAAAACTTAAAATTATTTCAACCTTTACTTGTGATGTTTATTTTATTATAAAAATTATTATGTTATAACTAATTATGAGTTTCAAATAATATTAGTTTGGATAAAATTTATAGGTAAAATATAAAGGAAGAAAACTTGATGAATTCAAGTCCACATGGTTTCGTAAGCAAAAGATTGAACAAGCTGTAGCTGCTTCAACAATTGATGCTGGTGTATGCTTTTTCTCTTAAACTATTTTTTAATGATTTTTTTATTTTAAGTTATAATTTTAGATGATTGTTTTAATTTGTAAAATTAAAATTAAAAATAAAATGATTTAAAAACCATTTGCTTATATGTGCATAGAATTCTACTCCATATGCACACCAGCGTGCTGAAATTGATGAATTTATAACTGATCCCACACCATCTGAGAAAAATAAACTAAAGAAGTATTCTGCTTCATCCCTTGATGATCCAATAAAGTCTAGTTATGTTCCACCAACTACAAATTATTTGACTTTTAGCGAGGCTTTAAAAGTTGTTCATGCTGGTCAAGCAAACTCCTTGAAAGTTGCTAATGCTGGCCAAGCCAAAGTCTCCAAATTTCCTGACAAACCAACTTACCAAATGTATGTATATAAATAACTTTAAATTTTTTGTATTAAAATTTAGAACAACAATCACTTATTTTTACTCTAGAAAATCTAACAATCCTTCTATACAGTTAACTGGTCAGAAAGGTAATCAAAGTTTTTCTTCAATCAAGGTATTTCTTGTAAAAATTTATTGTATTATCTGCAACTAGTTGAACTAAATTAATTATTCAAAGTAATTATTTGTTCATTCAAAGTATTTATTTGTTCATCAAAGTATTTATTTGTTCATTCAAAGTATTTATTTGTTCATTCAAAGTATTTGTTTGTTCATTCAAAGTATTTATTTGTTCATTCAAAGTATTTATTTTGTTCATTCAAAGTATTTATTTGTTCATTCAAGGTATTTATTTGTTCATTCAAAGTATTTATTTGTTCAAAAGAATTTTGTAGTTATTTTTTAACTACTATTTTTTATTACATGTTATTAATTATTTACGTGTAAGCAAATAATTTTTTAATTAATACACCTGTTTACATACAAATTATTTTTGATTACATGTGATTTTTTTATAACTATTTAGTTTACATGTAAGCAATTCATTTTTTAATTAATACACCTGTTTACATGCAAACCATTTTTAAATGATTATTTTTGTTTACATGATTACAAGTGAACAAGGAAAAAAAATGGTTATAGTTATTTTTTTAAATTTATTTATTTAGAGACAAAATAAATTTTTAGAGAATACATTTCTAAAGCCAGAAAACATTTTAAAAGCCAGAATACATTTTTAGAGAATGCATTTCATAAATAATTGCAATAACAACAATAATCAAAAAGTTAATATATTTGATAAAGTTATAAAATACATTTAGTTAAGGCATGAATCCATGCATCTCTATGATAAAATGGATCTTCATAGCAAACATATTGGTTTAGCTCAATATTCAAAAGAGTTAGAAATTGTTTATTCTAGATTTTAAAGCATTTAATGATAGAGCAGAAACAATCTGATAAAAGGTTGTCCGTTAGATTGACGATATCATTTTAGTGTTTTTGCTTCTTCACTTAAACATGTTTGACATTTCTTATCATGTGGTTTCTCCAATGGTCTATTGGAGAAACCATCAGGCTCGGGTAACATTTTTAGCTGATGGGTAACTGTCATTTAATAAGTTTAAATTTCATTCACTTTTTAAGTTAAAAATCATTATTTGTTTTAAAACAATTTAACAATTTTAACTTGATATGTAAAATCAAATTCGAAAAAAGATTTAAAAATTTTTGAATCTTTTATCTTGAGATCTTGTTCAAAAGTTAATAGTTACAATTTTTTTATTGCATTTCAGAATTTCTGAAAATATATGTTTAAGCACAATGTTAAATACAATTAACCTCATGTTATGTACGATGTTTTCCTTTACGCAAATCAGAACTTTTTCAACTCATTTATAAACTTGTCTCTTAGACTAAACTCTTTTAAAACCTGAAAATGAAAAGATGAAAGACAGAAAGTTTTGAAGCTCTTAGTTTATTTTTAAACTTTTTCAAAGAAGTCCAAGTTTCAGTTAAGTATATAGTACTATTATCAGTGCTGGATTAGGATGGAGGATTAGGGGGACTATAACCCGGAGTTCCGCAGTTTTGGGTTTTTCAATAAAAATTTTTTTTTTTTTAAAAAGAATTCTGAAAATAAAATATTTGTTAAATGACATGGTGAGAGATCTCTTGCTTTAAAATAACTCCTGACCCTGAAAAGTCCTAATCTACCACTAATTATTATACGTAAATATTTTTAGTATAAAAATTTATTTTTTATACTAAATTTATTTTTTATTTTTTAATTTATTTTTAACAGGTACCTGCCCGTTCTTTTGACGGGTACCTGAGCTGGCATTTTCATGATTTTCTACAGCCCTTCTACCAGCCTACCTCAGATTTATTATATTGAGTGAAACAGCCGTGGGTACAGAATGAAATCCTTTATCATGAAATCTTTGTATGTATTCAGCTTTGCAGAAGGTCAAAATACTTAAAAGCAGCTTTCTAAATTGTTTTTGCATGCCCATTAAAAACTGCCTCAGAAAGAGTATTCTTCCATTTAGTGTCATCAATAAATTGTTTAAAATGCATGTTTTGCAAAATGTTCTACGAGCTTTACTATTAACAGTATCTACATCCAATACCTGACCTTCAATTTTAATTCAATATTTTCAATAATAAATCAATATTTTCAATAATAAATTCAATATTTATCAACAGCATATTACTGAAAATAGTTTCTTGTTATAATGTATTTAAAGGGATTCCAAAGTGCCAAGACAAGTTGTTTTCATATTAAAGAGAATGATTAAAAAAGGTGTTTGGGCTGAATTTTTTTGAGTAAAACAGAATAATAATAAATATTTGCCAAGTAAAACTAACTTTGTTGGTTTACTTGAAGCTCGCGTCTTCATATTAGCCAGTTCCCTTAAGTCTTTAAGATATACGCTGCAATCTACAAACTTTATAATTTATTCAAGCGTGTATAATTCCAAAGAGTTTTAGTATATGGCATTGTTGTAGGATTTTTTTTTTTCAAATCAATATAATTTTTTTTTGTTTTATTTGTTTTTCAAAATAAGCGTTTATTTTTAGTCGTATGACTTTGTTTAAGTTTTATAATAAGCTAAACAAAAAATTTTTTTTTATAGAGCGCGAGAACCCAATAAAATTAAGATTTTTATGATACACTCTACATATAATGATACACACTAAATATTAAATTATAAACACTACATATTATGATACACACTAAATATAATAAATATATAAAAATGACGTTGATCACCTTGTTATATATTCTAAATCTTTTTTTTTATGTAAGCAACATAAACTTTTTTTCTATTTTATCTAAGCTGTTTATTGCTATGACAATTTTGTTCTCTTACCAAAATGACAATTTACAAATTCTTAAATTTTTAATTAATAAATAATTTTTGGCACACGACATCATTTATTAGAGATATTTGCTGAATTCTTGAACAAATAACAGAAAGCTTTTTTATTAATTTAAGCAATAAATAATGTTTTATGGCAATAATTCAAGACAGATGGCAATTAAAATTGTTAATGTGTTGCAGTGGGTATTGAAAAACATATTATATTTAATATTTCTTAATTCATGTCTTAATTTATATTAATTTATTTGGCGAGTATTTTTCATTAAAATCTGTCTCTTAACATTACAATTCAAAAAACGTTGGCAATAAAAAGTGGCATAACATTGACAACTAATTAAAGTTCGAATAGTAAATCTCTTTAAAAGCATAACAAACTATATATCAATAGAAACCTAAACAAATAAACTTTTCAATTAAATAAGTTATAAACACGCATCATTGAACAATAAGATATGCAAAGTGATAAAACCATTATTTTTATAAATAGTAACTAAAACTTTTTCGTCAAAAGACTTGTAATTACTAAATACTTCTACACTTCGACAAATACTTATACACTTATACAAGTTAAATTTTACATTGTTAATGCTGCTTTATTTTAAATCTAAATTTAAAGAAGTTTTTTTTATGAAAGAATTACTCAAGATTTTTTAACTTTGTCAAGTGATAATTTTTTATAAATACACTATATGGCTTTTATTTGTTCTTGTTTATTAACTAAACCTTAAAAACAAACAAATTATATGCGTCTAGAGTGAAAATATATATACAAAACAAGATAAATTGTAAAGCATACTCAAAAGCTGCTACCAGCAGCTTGCGGTCAAAATTTTAAAAAATCAAAAAGCCATCTTTCAGCAACTTGGGGTAATAAAAGAGTTAAGTAATACAAAATAATTTTTTTGACAGAATCTTATTAAGGATAATTGTTGTTTAAATACAATAAATATAACATAAAAATAATTTATAGCAATAGACAAGCTTAAAGTATTTGAAATATTTTATTCATATTTTAAATGTGAACTTAGTAATAATAATTAAAAAATAATAATTTACAATAACTAAAAATATTATATAGTAATTTATGATAAAAAAAAAAAAAACTTTTGTATAATAATAAGTCACTAAATAAATTCTTTAGTAATCTATAATGAAAAAAAAAAAAAAAAATCTTTAATTTGATGAAAAAAATAATTTTTATTGAAATTCTACAATGATATCACATACTAAAATACTTTGAAATTAAACGTGCTTGAATAAGTTATAAAGTCTGTAGATTACGGCTATGAATAAATTGTAGATTGTAGATTATATAAATCGAGACGGCAAGCTTCAAGTAAACCAACAAAGTTAGTTTGTCTTAGTATATATTTATTATTTTGTTTTACTCAAAAAATTCAGCGCACACGTTATTTTTTATCATTTGCTTTTTATCATTTGCATGAACACTACTTGTTTCGGCAGTATTAATAGTGTTAAAAATTGCAAAAATATTTTTGTAATTTTTAACACTATTATTTAGTTTTGAGATGTTTGTTTTTTTGTTGATAACAAATAAATATTAATAAACAGGAAAGGAGGAGGGGGGGGTCTTAATAAGCTTAGGGTGGGTGGGAAAAATTTCCAAAAATTATTAAACATCTCCTTCTGTGTATGAAGCACCTAGAAGTAAAAGTTTGGTTTGACCATGAGCTTGTAAAAAAACATGTTTATGATTATATTTGTTAAGAGATAAAAAAATAGTTTTAATATTCAATTTGTATTTTCATATTCAAGTTGTACAGTTTCAATCTTTAAGTTTCTATATTTTTGATTTCTAAGTTGTAGAGATCCAATCTTTAAATCTCTATGTTTATCTTTAAGTTGTTTAATTTTACTTCTAGTTCTAAAAATAGTTCTAATAAAAAAAATTAAAAACATTACAGCAACACCTAAATATCAATATCAATAAAATAAGTATAGCATGAAAATAAACAACATAATAACATAGCAACATAATAGCATAGCAACATAATATCTTAGCAACATAATGGCATAGCAACATAGTACCATATCAACATAATATCATAGCATACTATTATAGGTACTATTACTCTATACATACTACATAGGTATTATTTTTCTTATTTTTAACTCCTTAATGTATTTTTTAATAATAAATTATAATATTAAAAGTATCAACTATAGTTTAAAGTTAAAAGCGGGAATAAACATTTTGATGAAAAAGAACTATAAATTTAGTGTATATATAATTATAAATATCATTAGTTGTAGTTATCATTCACAACAAAAATGATTTTCAATTCAATTTCATTAATTGATAAGGTATACGAGGCAATGTAACAGCGTCTGATATGACTTAATAATATAACTTTAAACAGTAAAAAATCTATTTAAATTTGAATATAGAAAAATAAAAAATAAAAAGTAATATTATTTGTATAAAATGTATTAATTTATTAAAAATATAAGTTTAACAAAATTTTAAAATTCTTATGCAATCAACAAGTACTAAAACATCAGTAAAAGTTAAATATAGTGTTATTTGGCTTTTTTAGGTATCCGTAAGCGAATAGCAAGAACTAAGGCATCAGTAAAAGTCAAATATAGTGTTATTTGGCTTTTTTAGGTATCCGTAAGCGAATTGCAAGAACTAAGACATCAGTAAAACATTCTTCTCTTACTTCAACCAGGTAATATATTTTTTAATTTAAAAAAGAGAAATGGCTTTATTCATATAAAAATGTTAATGTTTATACAATTTTATTATAATAAAAAATTAATATACTCTAATATATTTTAACTTTATTTAGTTTTTATATTTACGTATTTCAGTTACATTATTTTGTACATTTTCATATTATTTAAAAAATGATGTGAGTTTATAGGAATATTTTTAGCTACTAAATAAAATGCCAAAAAAACAACAAATAGTATTAAATTGTAACAGTTTTGTTAAAATATTTTTTGGCAAGCCTTCACTGCTGTCATGCACATGTGAAAAATATTTTGTAATCAGCTCTCAATGAAGCAGAGTTTCATCAACTTATTTGATGCAGTTATTTCCTTAAAAATATCCACCAACACCTGAAAGTTTATGAATTTGCAAAAATAGCAATAAATGTAATAAAAAAATGTAATAAAAAGACTGCGAATCTAAAGATACCACTGTATGAAAATTGTGAATCTAAAGATACCACTGTATGAAAATTGTGAATCTAAAGATACCACTGTATGAAAATTGTGAATCTAAAGATACCACTGTATGAAAATTGTGGCAAAGTTAGTAATGTTTCAACTAGTATTAGGGCTAGTCATGCTAATTCCTTTTGCTTTGATTTGCAAGCAAATCAAAGCAAAAAATTCTAGAGTGAAAAGTATAAGTGAGAAAATTAATAAACATTATAGACACTTTCTTTTACTGAGAAGTTAAGAATTTAAATGAGAAGTTCGACTTTAAAAAAGATAAACAATTATATAGTGATCGACCGAAAATCTGTTTTGGTATTGGTTTTGGCCGAAATTTTATTTTGAATCGAAATTTCCATATTGATACTTTTTATAAATTCGGTAAAAAGCTCTGTTAAAAAATATACCAAAAACAAAATTTAGAAAAATAGTTGTTTTTAAGAATTTTCACAAATATTTTACTATTTCTGTATGAGCTTTTTAGCCCATTATTCACAAATTACTTAACTTTTTAGTTACTGACTTCATAAGAGTTTGCAGCCTTTTAGATGATATGTATTTTCCTAAAATGAAGTTTAACATTTTGAGTTGTGATCAAAAACATTGTTATTGAAGTTTCCAGAGTAAATATTGACCAAAAATTTGCTAAGTGGAAAATTAAACCATTAAATCATTTATAATGGTTATTATTGGCAATTATATTGTTGTGGATTTGAATCAAGGCCCTTCCTTTGAAACAAAATCTTCCTGATATCCAAGCTTAGTTACATTAAACTATGTTGATTGTGCAAATGTTTGCAGTTAGCTGATTAAATGAATGCAGTTAGCTGACTAAACAAGTTATTAAAACAAAACAAAATTTGAAAAAATAAAAGTTATTGCGTTAAAAAACTTGCAGTACAATGCTTTAGGATCCATGATGAAGACAGATGAATTAAAAGTCATACTGCTATCAAAAATTAATCATATTGTAAACATAATAACTATAAAAAATATGCTTTCAAAGCAAAATATAAAGTTTTTTTTTAAATTAAATGTATACAATATATATATATATATATATATATATATATATATATATATATATATATACATATATATATATATGTATATATATATATATGTATATATATATATATATATATATATATATATATATATATATATATATATATATATATATGTGTATATATATATGTATATATATATATATGTATATATATATATATATATATATATATATATATATATATATATATATTGCCTCCCCTAATCAAAACCCTGAGTTGATGAGGCGGCACTCCTTGTATGTTCTACCTAAATAAGTCAGTTGATGTATGTGCACTCCACTTTGCTAATCCCTAAATAAATCAGTCAATGAAACAAAAATAAAATAAAAAAGTTAAAAGAAATAAAAACATTTAAGTAAACAAAAACGAAAAGTTCTGAATTTAAAAAGCAAACAAGATTTTAGTCATATATGTTGCGTTTTTATGGTTTTTTGATAGACCTGTATATCACATCAAGTTGATATATGATATATTATAATATCCTGTTATGTTCACAAAAGTTCAACTGATGTATAGTACAAAACTTAAGCAACAAAGCAGAGAAGGATAACAGTTACTCAGTAAGAGAGTATTTATCTATTTGATTGAAGTTTAATTTGTAATCCAATGTTTGTAATGCAAGAAAATTGTTTTTTCTATTATCAATATAAAAAAAAATCAGTTTGAAAACAACGCAGATTGTGAAAAAACGATTCTCGCAATAACTATGTTATTATAGTTAAATTACTCAAGCAGTTTGTGAAATGTATAAATCTTTCCAATATGCACTTGCTAACACATTACGGAATTTGTTATAAATGATTTGTTTATCACTATGTCAGCAAATCCTTAATGGAATGAAATTGTGGAAACTCCTTGGCCTATATGAAATCACAAGTTATGGATCTGATTTGGTTGTGAGAGTCTTTCATTTGAAACATCAAGAAATGATAAGCATTTTAATCAAAAAGCATATTTTGGTAAAAGTAATATTATGAAAATTAGTTATTGAATTCCAGAAAATAGTTCTTCCACACTCATTATATTGCTTACATTTGCAGATTGTAAGCAATATATGCGGATATATATATATATATATATATATATATATATATATATATATATATATATATATATATATATATATATATATATGAGTATAATATATTAAGATTTTATTTTAATTTATTTTGCACATAATGACACCAATCCTTTGGTTCCAGTCTTAAAATTAGATTACATGGATTTGGAAAGATAAGGAAAACTTTTATTTGCTATTTGCATATGTTTTTTCAAATAATTACAAATACAATCTAATATTAAATTATAGTTAAATTCAACAACATCATCAACATCAAGTACATGATTTTATCCTAATTAAACATAGTTATAATAAATTTATCCACATTTAATAACATTGTCATGAAGTATGAGTTGTACCCTTTAAACTTAAAACAACTTTAAAATAGTACTTACTAGTTTAAAGTACAAGTTTAAACAAGTACTTCATGAAAAGTTAACGTAATGAGGGAATATTTCAAAAAAGCTTTAAAGTATTACAAAAGGTTGCTGTGCCAAAACAAACTCTAAGTGTCTTTACATCGACCGAGGGTTTGGCATTAGGCAGCAATCTTTTTCCTTATTCTTTGATTTCCTCTTTTTCTGAAAATGCCATAAACTATAAAAGTAGGAAAAAGTTTGGGATGGACAGTGTCTGATTTTTAAAATATAATTTTTACGGTTTTATGGAACTGAGTTATGCAATCAAAATCTTTGTCATGTCATTCAGTTTATTTAATGTTAGTCTAGTGAAGTTGTAGTTTCTTTCCTTATTATTAAGAAAAATTCATCATAGATTTTTATTTTTGAATAAATTAGTTTCAATTTAATATTGTACGTTTTTTTAGATAAACAACAGTATTTTTTAAGTTGACAACAGCTGTTTTGATGTTTTAACAATTATATGCAATTAAAAAAATCGTTTCGTTACAAATAACTTTTAATTATTGATCTTTTTTAAAGTTTTTGTTTTATGTGAAAGCTTTAAATATAATGAAATCAAAAATTAATTATAATAATCGTTTAAAAGTAAATGCATTATGTATAATTTAAATGTTATATTTAAATATTTTTTATTAGGTATGTATTTTTTATAATAAACTTAAATGTTTGAAACTATTTTTCAAGTCTTTCTAAAAATCTTTAAAAGGATTATTTTTTTAAGTTACTTTAAATTATGAAGAAGTTGAATTAAATCTTCCCGTGATTTAATTGATTTACTTTTTTTTTGTTTCTATTTCTACAAAGAATTGTTTAAAAGTTTTTTTTTTTAAACTTGACTTACTAATTAAATCATTGAAATGATTAAAATTACGATATTAAAAAGACAACGTTATTTTTTTAAACAATTTGTTTTTTGCAACCTTTTTAAAAAAAATGTTTATACAAGTTAAAAATATTAATTTTTTTTCTTTTCAATAATAAGTTTGTTCATTTATTAAACAATCAATAGAAGTAATTTGTAAAAGCGTTTTGAGTAGCTTTTATTAAACGTTTTAAAAGATCAGTTTTAAAGTAATTTTTCTCAAATGCAATTAAAAAGTAACAAAAAGTAATTTCTACTTCGAGTTTTTTTGGTTTTATTTTAAAGCTAATTTATTTTCTTTTTTGTCAGGAATTGTTTTGCTTATTTTTTTTTAATTTTTTAAAATTTTTTTCCTAGTTTAAGTTAAGGTTAACGTTTCTTTTTTCAGCGCATTTCTGAAATGTTTAAATCATCAAAACAGTTGAGGTCAATTTGTCCAAACTTTATTTTTTAAAATTTAATTCCCGTTGGTCAAAATGTCCAATTACTTTGTAAACTGAGCGGACAATCTGAGGTTTTAGCCAGACAATGTCCGACCCCTAAATTGAGCCCTGTTATATTATAGTGTATATCGATAATAAATTGTTACTTGTTTTTCTAATCTTTATAGCATACAATGTATAGCGTAATTCTTATATATAGCTGCATTTAGGTCTGCACAGTACTAATTTAATTTGCATGCAAAGTTGGCTAATTTAAAGCCGACAATATAAAAATATTGAAAAATTAATTTTTTTTTGTTTATAGTGATACAACAACACTTGTTGAGTGTGCCCAATTTCAAAGCATTGGTAGGATTCAGCCATTTTCTGTTTCAATTTGTACAAGTGCACTTCTTTTGATGGTAAGTGTATGTTAAACATACAAGTTAAACACAGAGTCATTGAATCATTTTAGTTTTAACTTAACAGCAATAGTCACCCTTTTATTGTAGGGGTGCGGAATACACTGTTGTTGTGATTGAGTTATTTTTAGATTTTGTTGATTTTATTTACTGATGTGTTTATAAAAATAATTATCTTTGTATTTTAAAATTTCTTTTATGAAATTATGCTTTTTGCATAAGTTGTTTTTAAATTAATACAATCTAATATTAAATTATAGTTTTAAACAACATAGTTTATTCACATTAAACAACAAATAATTGTTTTTGAAATTGAGAAAAAAAAAAGATTCTTATTAATCATGTAATTTAATTATGATTATAAACATTGAAGATGCAAAGCGTTAGGGTACAACTAGAACTTCATGAAAAGTTAACTTAATGAAAAAATATTACAAAAATGCTGTAAGATATTACAAAAAATTGCTGCGCCAAAACAAACCCTTAGTGCTTTTACATTGACTGAGGGTTTGGCATGAGACAGCAATCCTTTCTTTCGTTGTTCTTTGTTTTTTTCTTCTTTTTCTAAAAACGCAATAAACTATAAAGGTAGGAAAAACAAGTAACAATATATCTATATAAGCAATAATAGATATATATATATGTGTGTGTGTGTGTGTGTATATGTGTGTGTGTATATATATATGTGTGTGTGTGTGTGTATATATATATATATATATATATATATATATATATATATATATATATATATATATATATATATACACACACCCACATATATACATTAGTGTATTCTACAAATAGAGTGCTCAATGTTCTTAAAGAACAGAGCAATAATAAGTTAGTAAAAACACTTATTCTAAATTTTTTCTTCAACAATTTTTTCTTCATAGTAGGTTCATCAGGAAGCTTGCTGATGCATTTTGGAGGTCAATGAAGATAATAATACCAATCAACAAAAAAAAGGCTGATTTACTGAATATTAAAATATTCTAAAATGCAAAAGCATATAACATTAAACAACTTTTTTTATTTTCAAAGTTGTTTTCTGTTATTTCGTAAAAATTTTGGGTTGTTATCTAGTTAGGCGTTTTATAGATCTCCATCAGGAAGCTTCCTGATGAATCTACTGATAAAGAAACAAATTGTTGAAGAAAATAACTTGATAAGTGTTTTTACTAATTTGTTTATATATATATGTATGTATATGTATATATATATATATATATATATATATATATCTACTGTCATTTACCTTCTCTACTTGACTTATGTCTTGTTTCTGATCCTAGTCAGTGCTCAGTTTCTCCACATTCACCCTTAGGTGCTTCTGATCACAGTTTGATCTCTCTAAAACTATTATCTCATTCTTCATCACCTGAATCCCCCTATTATCGAACCTCTTACAACTACAGTAAAGCTGACTGGGATTCTTTCCGTGATTTTTATCGTGATGGCCCTTGGGTAGAAATCTTTTGTCTTCCTGTCGACAAATGTGCTTCTTACATAACTTCGTGGATTCAGGCTGGCATGGAATCTTTTATTCCCTCTCGACGATTCCAGGTCAAGCCTCACTCTCCTCCATGGTTTTCTTCACACTGTGCTGCTGCGATTGCCAATCGAAACCGTTACTTCTATATTTATCAGCAAAATAATTCTCCAGAAAACAGATGTCTGTTTATTACTGCTAGAAACAATTGTAAAAAGGTTTAGTCTAACGCCAAAACCTGCTATTCTCAGGTCATGAAATCTCGTATCTCATCTCAAAAATTAGGCTCTCGTGACTTCTGGAGAATCTTTAATAATATCAATAATAAGGGCAAATCTATAATTCCACCTCTCTTGTATGGTTCAGACTTTGTCACCTCACCTAAAGACAAAGCCGAATTGTTTGCTAAAAACTTTTCATCAATATCATCTCTTGATTCCACTAGTTGCGTTCTACCTGATATTGCCAACAAACAGGTTGATCCATTGCTTGACATTCATATCACTCCAGCATCTGTATCTAAAGTGATTTCCTGCCTAGACTCTTCTTCAGCTTGTGGCCCGGACAACATACCTGTTATTGTCTTGCAGAAGTGTTCTCCGGAGCTGTCGTCTATACTCTCAAAACTATTCAACAAGTGCTTATCAGAGTCTTGCTTTCCAGCCTGCTGGAAAGCGGCATCTGTTATTCCTATCTTCAAAAATTCTGGAGAGCGATCTGATTCATCTAACTACCGTACCATAAGTCTTCTTCCTATCATAAGCAAGGTTTTTGAATCTTTGATTAACAAACACTTAATTTCTCATCTTGAATCTAATAACTTACTTTCTGACCATCAATATAGATTTCAATCTTCTCGTTCTACAGCTGATTTGCTAACAGTAATAACTGACAGGTTTTATCGTGCATTAGATAAAGGTGGAGAGGTTAAGGCCATCGCTCTTGACATTTCAAAAGCTTTTGATAAAGTTCGGCATGCTGGTCTTCTCCATAAGCTTTCTTCTTATGGTGTATCCGGCAACATCTTTAAGATCATTGAATCCTTCCTTTCCAATTGCAGCATAAAAGTTGTCCTTGATGGACAATACTCTTCTTCTTATTCTGTAACTTCAGGGGTTCCTCAAGGTTCTATCCTTGGCCCTATACTCTTTTTAATTTACATTAATGATCTTCCAGATATTCTCACATCTAAGGTGGCATTGTTTGCTGATGATACTACCATTTATTCTTGTCGTGATAAGAAACCATCACCCTCTGATTGCTTGGAGGGGGCATTTGAGCTTGAAAAGGATCTCACTTCTGCTACAGCATGGGGCTCACAGTGGCTGGTGAACTTTAATTCAGATAAAACTCAATTTTTTCAGCCAATCGTTATCGCAATAATTTAGATCTTCCTATATTTATGAATGGTGATGTACTCAATGAGTCACCTACTCTTCATCTTCTAGGATTAACTCTTACTTCCAATCTTTCTTGGAAACCATATATCAAATCAGTTGCAAAATTAGCATCTGGTAAGGTTGCATCTCTTTATCGAGCTCGTCACTTTCTTACTTCGGATTCTATTCTGCAAAAACGCATTGTAAACATAGTTGGACCTGCTCTTGCAGCCAACCTCCAACCATTATCACATCGGCGTAATGTTGCTTCTCTTTCTCTTTTCTATAAATACTATAATGGGCACTGCTCTAAAGAGCTAGTGTCTCTTGTGCCATCTACTATAATTCATTCTCGTGTTACTCGTCATTCAATTAAGTGTCATCCTTTTTCTGTGACTGTTCCTAAGTGCTCCAAAAACGCTTATTTGTCAAGTTTTTTTCCTCGAACATCAGCTCTTTGGAAATCGCTTCCTTCATCTTGCTTTCCTGATTAATATAATTTGCAATCTTTTAAGTTGTCCGTCAATCGTTATCTTGCTCTACAATCTTCATCTTTTCTCTAAATTTTCGAGTAAACAAGCCTGACTTTTTTTGGTGAGGAGGTTACTTGTAACTAAGAGCTAGGAAAAATTTGAGAGTAATTGTACAATGTTTAGTGGTAGCAGATTTCAATCAAAGTATTTTATTAAGGCGCGAAAATCAAAAATTTTCAATTTTTAGCATACAAATCTCTTGGACAACTTAATATATCTTTTTTACTTTATTTTGATTTAAAGTTTAAATCAGAAGCTTTTTGGTATAAAGAGAGTTGAATAAACAAGTTTAAGAATTAGGTGTGTGCTATTTAGGGAGGAAAGTAGGGTAGGGTGTGTTTATTTGTTTTACACAAATAAAATGAGCACAAGCATTTTTTCAGTTAGTCTCTTTGTTTTTGGTGAAATGCTGTCTAATAGCGAAATGGTAGACTAATCTGGTATATGTTGGAACCCATTCTGAAAATTAATTATGATAAATTGAAATTAAAATATCTTTAAATGTTTATTAAGTCAAAAAATTTTAACATTAAATTTTAAAAATGAAATAAAGCTCAAATTTTAACAAAAAACTTAATGTTATATAAAAATTTAAATTTAAACATAAGAGAGTAACTCTATCAAATGAAAATTAGAAAAAATAAACAGTCCAATCAGAATTTAATGTACCATCTGATTGGTTCTAAGTGCCTTTTTCTTTGGTTGGGCAACATATTTCTGTTGTTTTCTACAACTTGTATAATGTTCTGGAACTTATTTTCTTTCTTAGCAGTTCCTGCAAAATCACTACAAAGCTTTGCTCCGTGTTCAGCAGAATCGTTTACAACAGATAAACTAGAAACCACATTTTTGGAAGCTAAAAAATCTTCATTTTTATGCTATTCTGTAACCGGTTCCCTAAGAAAACTACTATTTATATTTAATATGATGAAAAGTGCTGGGGAGTCTTCACTAATAAAATCAGTTAAATCATTCACAGCCATTTTAGGAACCATTGGAAATATAGGTTTACCAAACCCTGACCCTTTTCTTTTTGAAGTTATTTCATTCAATGTTACATAATTTTTTAGTGATAGTATTTTATTTGCAATCTTTTGCCTCTGCTTGTCTTCTAAGTTATTATTAAATAGAGACAGTGGAGCTAACTCCTCAGTGAGAAACCGCATGTGATTGCTGAAAGCTTTCAGAGCAGCATTAACAATAGTAAAATCAATAACTTTATACTCTAGTAATGAATTAATAAGATTTAAATCGTTAGTAGGAGCTGCTGAAGATATAGGTACACTGAATATAACATGGAATATAACAAAATACAACAAACTGAACAATCCTTTGTAGCTTAGGAAGTTGCTGTAGAGCAAAAATTGTTCCTTTAGGTAGCTGGCTAATTTTTTTATTCAACAGTACAAGTATTATAGAATATAACAATCTTGCCATCCACCTTGCATTGTGCAAAGCACCTGGTCTAATAAATCCAGAGAATAACACATCTTTGCCATTGCTTAGATACAACAATGTTAGTTGAACAAGTTCTCTGTAATCACCTCTGTTGAAATTTTGCCTCATTGCTTCTTGGCAAAGATTGGTAATCGCATCTTTTTTGTTTATCAAAGACTGTGAAATTTGAGGGATGTCTAAGTCATCAATAGTTTGGCAATTCAGTTGTTCAAAGTTTTTCTTAAATCTAAAAACCAAACAATGCATTCATAATATTGTTGCTTAAACATTGATGTTAGTTTAATTTTAAATACTTAATAATAATTATAAAAAATTATAATAAACATGTTAGATTACCTTAAAAAATAGATTGATATTAGGACCTTTTGAAATCTCGATCTTTAAACTGTTCCATACATGAGTTAGTATAATCTCTCCTATGTGATGTTGGCAAGCAAGCCATAGAAGTGGCCTGTTCAATAAATTTTAAATTGAAACACAGCCTGCCGTCATAGCCCCAGTATTTGATGCTGTTGTGTCAAAAATCATGCCTGCCCCACAATCTATGCAGTTCCAATCTTCTAGTAATTCACATGTTGCTTTAGCAATCACTGGTCCCATCTTCCTGGTGGGTTTATATGAAAGCGCTGGTACACCCAGTAATTTTACACCTGAAAAAATTTGAAATTTGAAAATTGAAAATTTTTAATTTTCGCGCCTTAATAAAATACTTTGATTGAAATCTGCTACCACTAAACATTGTACAGTTACTCTCAAATTTTTCCTAGCTCTTAGTTACAAGTAACCTCCTCACCAAAAAAAGTCAGGCTTGTTTACTCGAAAATTTAAAAATTGTGGACCTGAACAACCTGAAAATATATATTTTTGAAATAGAAATAAAACATAAAGTGCTAAATATTAGCATATAAATATGCTAATATGTAAATTGTTCATTAGTGCTTAAATTTACATGAATTGACTGGCCAAAGTTTTATTTTAGAGCTACCTAGAACTGGAAGAACTGGAAGCTTTTCTTCCCAAAAAATTTTTTGTCAAGTGAATCCATTAACTTGCTATCTCAATAAACAACACCAATTTTTGGAGATTTCCAGGAGCTCTTTATCTTGGTAGCAATTTTCTGCACACACTCCATTTTGTTCCTAAATAAAAAATAAATGGTTTAAAATAAAAAAGTAAAAATATTGATGATTTTTTGGATCCAAAGTTAACTAAAAGTTCCCAAAGTAAAATTTTCGTCTTAAAGAAAGTAATATTTCAAACAAAACAAGAAATTTCTATTTTAATCAATATATATATATATATATATATATATATATATATATATATATATATATATATATATATATATAGATACATTTATATATGTATATATAAATATATATATATATATATATATATGTAAATATATACACCCATATGCTGTTGTGTAGCTCAAGTCAACTCTAGAAGAATCACCAGATGTGGCACAAATTATTGAATGGAATAAAGTGGAATAATGTAATTTTGTTTCTAACAGCTGTTTCAATAACTTTAGGTGATTTCAGAATATTATGTGGTATAAACACAGTTGTGCCAGTTTTCCAGCTTCTTTTGTGAGAATGCTGCTTTGTTTCATAAATACATCCAAGTTCATCATGATCAAGATAACCTTCATCTATCTCCATTAAGTTTTTTTTAGAACATCTCAAGATGTTTGATTGCCGTTCGTTTTCTTTATAGATTCTTTCTTGTTCAGCTAATTTTCTGTCGTGTAACTTTTCTTCCACAAGACTCTGCTTAAGATCAACTGAGCCTATGGATGCTGTACTATCAGTCATCATGCTGATCAGAAAGTGTTTATCCTCTACATCAACCAATTTATCTAGCATATCCTGTGGCCAGAACCTCATTGTTTTTTTTAGCTTGTTTTTAAAGCCAATAATTTTTTGAGTATTCTTGACAGTGTTTCTATGGACATGGTCAATTTTTAACTGACTCTTTAACTCCTCAAATAATTTTATAATTTCTTCTGCCATTTTATTAGACTTAATTGTTTGTATTCTTGCCCGATTATAAAATGCTAGAATTTATTTTACTGATTTATTTGCTGCATCTCTCTTAGATTTTGGAGTAAAGTGTGCAATAAAACATAAAAGCACCTGACAAGCAGTTGGTAACCTATATCCCTGTATATCCTTATCAGATTCAATAGGGATGGTTTCTATTATGAAATATCTTGGGTTTTTAGATTTAGCCATTTTTACCCACCTAATTTGTCAATATTTTAATTTTTATCTAAAAAAAGTTTGAAATAAGTTATTAATATATCTGTAAAATAGCAACAAAAAACAACACAAATGAAAAATAAATTACAATTTTGTATAAAACTGTTCAACTGCTTTTGTAATTAAAATAAATCTTGAAAGATTTTCTGTAATAAACATTGAGTACAAGAAGGGAATAATAAGGTCCATTGAATAATTTAATACTCCAATTTTCATTCTAGTAGTTTCACACTGATAATTAGTTTTTCCTCCGGATTATCAACAAATTTTGAAAAATTGTGAGAATCATGAAATTTCAATTGAAATTGGCTACCACTAAACATTATCCATTTTTCTTAAAATTTCAGATTTTTACTGTTTATCATGAACCTCACCCACAAAAAAAAGTCAGGCTTAATCAGAGCCCATAAGGCCGGCAGGATCACCCTAATATATATATATGTATATATATATATATATATATATATATATATATATGTATATATGTATATATGTATATATATATATGTATATATATTTATGTATATATATATATATATATATATATATATATATATATATATATATATATATATATTAGGGATATGACTTTTTTGCAACCTACTAGGCCTGTATCGTAATTCATTGAACTTTTATGTAAAAAGAACGAATAGATGTTTCATTTTGACATATTTTGAAAAAAGGTCACCCCAAAACCAAAAAATCGAATTTTCAATAGGTACACTTTTGTACAGTAAATGAATATTAAAGGCTGAAGATGTTGTAAGAGTCATACTCCTGTTGTTATTTTATTTATTTATGCAACATGTACTGTGATATAACAAAAAACATTATGTGATATATAATTATACAAGTATTACAAAATTAACAGTATCAAAGCGTCTAGTACAACAATATACATAACTGTCTGTGTCTATAGGCCTACTGTGTTTATAGTACAGTACATGGGTCACATGATGCTCACGTCTCATAAAGAGTCTAGCGCTTAATACTTAGAATGAATCGAAGTTGCAGTTTGTCTTTCTTTCTGCAGGAAGCATACAGGTCTTGCATCACCTTGATTGCACGTTCAGCTATCTGATTACTTCGTGGTATGTCGATGACGGATGGCTCTTTCTTCCAGTGATTTTTGAATGACTGCAATGCCTTTTTGTAAGGCTTCAATACATCAGATAAATTCTTGAAGTCATTGTCATTGTACTTTTGACTACTAAACCAATGTTCTGCCCACTCATATGAAATGAACCTGCAAACCTTCTCCAAATTCTTTCTCGCTTCAGGCATAAGAATGAACGCCAGAATGGCGAGAATGGCTCTTGAGTTCCATCTGGCATTGCTCATATTAGGAATGTTCTGAAAGTGAATCAGAGGGAAGTTTCTTTGTTCTTCATAGAACCTAAACACTCTTGTTAAATGGTACAAAAACTTCATATCGTCTCTCCACCCTGATTTATCAAGAATTTCTACAGTTCCATTCACAAACTTATCCTTCAGTTCATCATACTTATTCAACAGTTCAGACACAAATGGGTATTCAATGTTTGGAGATTTGGTATCACCCCCAAGTTCTTCGTCCATCACCAGACGGAGAATCCTGTCTAGTACGTGATGCTGACAACCGATAAATTGTGGTATTGTGACACCCTTTAATTTAAACATACGTTGCAACTTCACAACAACTCCATTTCTCTTCCCAGTATTGACGTTTGTTGTATCAGTAATGATCATCTTAATTGAATTCCACAAATTGTATTCATCAATAAGTTTGGCAATTTTTTCAGCAACAGTTTCAGCTTTGCCATCTTTTAAACGCAGTGCATCAAGTTTCACGTCAGTTCTTTCATTCTGAAGTACAACTACCTGATATTCCTTATCATCTATTCGTTTGCCGTCAAAGTGTAAGGACCACTGTTCCATTTTAAGTTGTTGTATCATTTCTTTTTTTAATTTACCTGCCTCTTTGAATATGGACTTGTAAATTGCTGATTGACTTGGAGTTGGAATATCAATACCTTGTTGTGATAATACATTGCATATTTTAGCAGCTTTCTTTGTGGAAACTCCACTTGATGTAACCATACTTACAGCAAATTTACTTTTGTAGTGCTTTCTAGTTTTTTTCTGAGTGTCCTCATCATCGTCTTTATCACCGTCGTCGTCTTCATCATCTTCACTCTTACTTTTGCAGTTTTCAGATTCAGTACCACTGTCTGTGGTAGACAGGACTTGTGATGTGGAAGGTATTGCTGTTCCAGACTGGACTTTCCTTCTCTTGGAAGGGTGAATGGTTTCTTTACTTGCCACTTGTCCTGTTGAGTACCCCACCTGTCCTTTACTTTCTTTTTGTAGGTGGTATAGACGTTTATCTTCCGAGGATAACCACTGGCCATTCACTTTCGTGATGTCAAATAATGCATTGAGAACATCATATTTTCCACGCTTGACACATTCATCATAGACCTTCAGCACCTTCATAAGCTTTGCTCTTATCACTTGATCAGACACACGTGGAAAATTCAGTTTATTGTCCCACAATTTTGTAATTTCCTTAGAAATTTGGTCTATTCGTTCTTTTCTTCCTTTAACATATGCTCCGAGAAACTGGTATCTTCCTACGATCTGCAATTGAAGTGGTATTCTGGATTTTTCATCGAGTGAATGTTCTTCTACAGCCACGCTTCCTCTTCTTCTGTGTGACTCTTGAAATCTCACCAAATTTTTAGTCCAAGTCTTCTTGTTCTTTGTTACTGTGGTATGACTTTTCTTGTGAGACATCATATAATATTGTTACGACTTTACGGATAGCTGAGCGTAAATATCTGTTTAATAAAGTCGTTTAATTAATAAAATACTTTAACTGTATAGTAATCCAATTATAATTCGATAATCCAGTCAATGTTGATAACAGTTCGATAATCCAGTCCGTATCCTAACGATAATGCTACAACTACTTATACTTCGTACACTTACAGCGTCTTTAGTTCGCTACAGTAGTTCCTTATTAGCTCAGTTACACGCAGAGTACTTCATAGAACTATTCACATTATCAACACTGAGCTCTGACAGCAGCTCGCTTATATAATTATTTAGAGCTTCCAGAATGTTCTACTAAGTTCTATAATCTTCTACAGTCTGTTACAGTCGTCTATATCACCGTGGTAACACAATGACGTCATCACATAACAATTCCAAGTATTTGCCGGCACACGGCCGTTTCATTGCCATGGTAACGTGTGGCGTTATATTTATAAATTCATAACAAAATAATGAAATAAATAGAATTAAGCTGAGAATTAAGCTTAAGATTAAAACATCGGTCAAAAATGAATGTATAAAAATGGTAAATCAAATTTTTATTTTGGGGGTGACCTTTTTTTGTTGCAGAAAGCTATTTGGGCCTTTTTTCATGATTTTAGGTAAAAGTTCATCGATTTATGATACAGGAAACATTTTATTTGAAAAAAAATTAAAAAGTCATATCCCTAATATATATATATATATATATATATATATATATATATATATATATATATATATTCCTATAAAAAATGGTCTGAAAATTATTATTTGTGATAAAAAACAACACTTAACAATTCTTTGTGTTTAAAATGTCAAAATTAAGTAAACTTTATGTAAAAACCGTTAAATTTAATTGAGGTAATTGATTAAATTTGATCATTTTTTAATAAACTACATCGATCAAGAGTTTTGGTTTTGGAATGGCATTTTATCAATTTAAGAATATATATTGTTATAAGTTTCTAAACCTTTTTCAATTCTCTAAATTAATCTTTTTTTTTTAATAATATTTTTTTACTTTATGGAAAAGATTAAAGATGATCATGTATTGTGACGATCAAAAGTATTAGTATTAGTAACTTTAGTTACACCAAAACTTTATTGTCATCTTTGTCTAAAGCATCTCATCTCTTGCAAGTAACAATATCAAATGTCATCTTTGTGTAAAGCATCTCATCTGTTGCAAGTAACAACATCAAATGTCATCTTTGTGTAAAGCATCTCATCTGTTGCAAGTAACAACATCAAATGTCATCTTTGTGTAAAGCATCTCATCTGTTGCAAGTAACAACATCAAATGTTGCATCCATCTGTTGCAAGTAACAACATCAAATGGCAAAATATGAAAAGCTATAATAACTTTGGCATTTTCATTTTGCAGTTTCATTAAACTTTTAATTATAACTTTTGTTCAATGTATTTGTCCGAACAAAATTTTTTTTTTGAAACATGAAAACACTATCTGGTAATAAATTGCACATGGAAGAAACTGTATTGTTAAAGAAATAATACCATTGAGCATAGTTCTTTAAGATTTCTCTATGGCATCTCATTGGTCAGCTTGAAGAGAAACCTATATAGGTTCTTTGTGCCAGACTACTTTATTTTTAAAATTCTCTAGTTTGTATTTTTGAATTAGATCACCTCATTGATTTCTATTTTCTAGTGATGAGCATTTTTAGGTGGAATGGCAATTAGAGTAATTAAGGTTACAAGGTTGTTAAAAAAGGTTGTGCGGTATCTTTGAAGCACATTTTTGAATTTTCTCTAAAATTTTGATTTTAAGCCTTTTTTTAAATAAGATGACCATATTGACACTGCATACTCTAAATAAGGTGACCATATTGGCACTGCGTACTCTAAATATGGGCGCACATAAATTTTACTCCTTATAGTAGCATTTCTAGAATTTTTAGAATTCATTTAATTAGCTTTATATGATGCTTTTATGACTTGATCATAGAATTTAAAAGACAATTTTATACCTAAATCTTGTTCAGTTCATGTTACTTTAAACTTAATTTTCTGGTGTGTGCTAAGGTCATTTATATAGTAATCAAATTTTGCTAAATTAGAACTCCCTAGAATATGTGTTACTTTACACTCGCTTTTGTAGAGTTGCATTTGCTTTATTTTTATCCATTCTTTAATCCAATTGATATCACTCTGCAGTCGTTTGCAGTCTTTTTCTGTTTTTAATTATGGCAAGTATCTTCTGTCATCAGCATGCATTTTACAAACATTATTTATCAGGTAGATCATTAAAATATATAATAAGTAAAGTAGGTCCCAAAACAAAACCCTGAGGAACACCGCTAGTGATAGGAACCCAATCAGATATCATTTTTTCTTAAACAACATGTTGTTGGCGATTTGAAAGGAAATAGTTTTTTTTCAAGTTTCAAACTTTTATTATTTATATTAGAAAAATATTATTATTTATTTAAAAAGGTTGGTTTGTTTATCAGGGTTATTTTGTGAGGAAACAGTGCACTTTTAAATAGTATTTTTTGATAATTATTTTCCATTTAAAGGGCAATCAATTTTTTGTTTAAGAAATTCATTTATATTAATCAATCCCATATTGTGGTCTTTTTATATTTTTTGTACAGCTAAAGCTTACTTTAATAGTATTTCTGTTAAAAATTTGTGCAATTTATAAGACTGAAGGAAATATTTATCTATTAATTTTAAAAACGCTTTTCTAATATGTAGAAACATTTTATATATAGAAAAAAGTTTCAACATTTGTTGAAGCATTTTTCTGTACAGTGGGCTGAACCAAATTATATTTTATTTTTAATTTGTTTTTTTGCAATTTCTTTCAAATTTAAGTTCTAAATTTTAAATCTGCTTTTTTTAAATCTTCATCACTTTCATACTCATGTTTAGAAGAGTTAAGTAAGTGTTAGAGTGCAGTAAGTTAAGCAAGTCAAGCAATCATTTTTTCACTTCATATTACAAGTGCAGCATTTTTTCAAACTATGTGTTAGATGGTAATATATACATATTATATATATATATATATATATATATATATATATATATATATATATATATATATATATATATATATACACATACATACATATATATATGTGTGTGTATATAAATACACATACATATATATACATATATATACATATATATATATATATATATATATATATATATATATATATATATATATATATATATATATATATATATATATATATATATTCATATGTGTATATATACAGAACTCCAAATAAGCGCCAGACATTAGACATTGTTGGGCACTTGTCTGGTAAAAAAAGACATCTATTGGTAATTATGTCCGACCCATATTTTTTGCATATTTTGTGCATTTATTTCTAATCATTTTAGTTGTTACAAAATTGTTAATAAATTCAGTATTGCATATAAACTTTATTTTTTGAATTTTTTATTTCTTATACAAAACAAAAATTGAAGTTGAACACATAGCTTCAATTACGTTAATAAAATAAATCATTTTTTTGAGTTCATTTTTTAAAAGACGTTGAAGCATTACATTTTTTTGAATTAAGTATTTAAGTGAGTAAATTTTTTGTCTGATGGTTTTTATAAATTTTAAACAAACACTTCATCTTTTAAAACCCCTTTTAAATTTATTTTTTAAAAATTTTCACAGTTTTTTTAATGCTTATAAAAACCAGTACTTTTTATTGCACTATTAAATTTGAGTTGTTACATAACATTTGCTTTTGGGCTAAAAAATTTCACTATTTAAAGTGTTTATAAAATTAATCCTTGAAAATGTTTGAAGAGATTTTTCAAAAGATGCATATTTATATAAATGTAATTAAGTATAATATTCTTTGATAATTTAAATAAAATGGATTTATTATAAACATAATTAGTTAATTATGTTAACATAATTAGTTTGTTACTTTTTTTGATAAAGTAATAAGTAAACTTAATAATTTATGTATTTATTATATTTACATAGCCATTTATATATTTAATAATTTTGTATTTTTTTTTTATACATTTTTATTATATATTTAATTATGTAGTTAATAATTATACTTAGGTTGTTAGAGAAGTTCATAGAACTTCATCTATAAAGATACAATGAGGCAGGAAATAGTTAAATATTTATATATCATTTTAAACTGTGTTTAATTATGAACATTTTAAGTACTTGTTGAATTATTTTGAATGTTTATTTAAAAAATTATTTAAATTTTATTATATACATTTAAAAGAAAAAATTTAAAAATGGAAAAATTTGAATATCAACCATATATTAAAACCCATGATTTACTTAAAGTTTCAGCACAAGCCATAACCAATGAATTGGTTTTAGTTCATGGTGACCAAGCTCCAAAATATAGTACAGTTGCCAAGTGGGCTACTTTATTTAAAGATGGTAGAGAGAGTCTCAAAGATGATCCTCGCTAAGGGCACCCTCAAACCACGTATACAGCTGAGAATATTGAACGTGTGCGAGCCGTTATTGAAGAAAATCCACATGCAACACATGATATAATTGAAGCCCTGACATCGATTAATCGTTTTACAATCAATGAAATCATTGATAACACACTTAAAAAAAGAAAATTAATATCACGTTGGATACCCTGCGAGTTCACTAGTCAAAATCATAAGAATAGAGTTGAGGCATGTAAGGAAAATTTAGCCTTTTCCAGAAACAGCCCATTGAGACTATGTGATTTTATTAGGGTTGAGTCAAGGTTTTATTTGAGACAAGTTAGACACAAGTTGACTAATGCTAGTTGGATCGGTGAAGGTGAAAGTCCAAGAGCTATAGTAAGATGCGACAGGTTTCAGCCGAAAAACATGTTCTACATCTTCTTCAAAACAACAGGTGTTGTTCATTTGGGTTATGTTGAAAAGGGAGACACCATTACTAACGAATTTATATTAAAAAATTGTTTGAAACCTCTTTTATACGAAATAAGCTCAAAATTTCAAATTTCTCCGTGATAACACTCGACCTCATGTGACTCAAACTGTCACAAATTGTCTAAACTAATCTGGAGAATAGAATCGGAAGTAAGAAAGTATTGAGCTCGATAAAGACATGCAAACTTAGCAGATGCTAATTTTGCAACAAATTTGACATATGGTTTCCAAGAAAAATAGGAAGTAAAAGTTAATCATAGAAAATGAAGAGTGGATCACTCATCAAGTACATTATACGATAGTATAAGTACAATATACGAAGATCTAAATTATTGCAATAACGATTGGCTGAAAAAAGTTGAGTTTTATCTAAATTGAAGTTCATCAGCCACTGTGAGCCCCATGCTGTTGCAGAAGTGAAATCCTTTTCAAGCTCAGATGCCCCCTCCAAGCAATCAAAGAGTGTTGGCTTCTTATCATGACAAGAATAAATTGTAGAGTCATCAGTGAACAATACCACCTTAGATGTGAGAATATCTGGAAGATTGTTAATGTAAATTAAAAAAAGTATAGGGCTAAGAGTTGAACCTTGAGGAACCCCTGATTAACAGGATATGAAGAGGAGTGCTGTCCATTGAAGACAATTTTTATACTGATATTGGAAAGGAAAGACTCAATAATCATAAAGATGTTACCAGATACACCGTAAGAAGAAAGCTTATTAAGCTGTAGAAGAGTCTAAGCAGGAAATCACTTTAGATACAGAAGCTGGAGTGATACAAATGTCAAGCAATGGATCAACCTGTTTGTTGGCTATATCAGGTAGAATACAACTAGTGGAATCAAGAGATGATATTGATGAAAAGTTCTTAGCAAATAATTCAGCTTTACCTTTAGGTGAGGTGACAAAGTCTCAACCATACAAGAGAGGTGGAATTATAGATTTGCCCTTATTATTGATACTGTTAAAGATTCTCCAGAAGTCACAAGACCCTAATTTTGTGATGAAATACGAGATTTTATCACCTGAGAATAGCGAGCTTTGGCGTTAGACAAAACCTTTATACTTATATCCTTTATACTTCTAACTTTATCCTTTATATTTCTAACCTTTATACTTCTAACCTTTAT